>NC_139623.1:13334965-13492465 GCF_964638095.1 Poromitra crassiceps
AATATTTGTTCGGCCCCCGGCAACAATCTGGGTTTCTCATGTGGCCCCCCATGAAAAATAGTTGCCCACCCCTGATGTAACTACATATGAACTACAGTTGAACAGACTCACTCCACTTTACAGGTCTGGTACCATGTAACTACATATGAACTACAGTTGAACGGTCTCACTCCACTTTACAGGTCTGTTACAATGTAACTACATATGAACTACAGTTGAACAGACTCACTCCACTTTACAGGTCTGTTACAATGTAACTACATAATGAACTACAGTTGAACAGACTCACTCCACTTTACAGGTCCGGTACCATGTAACTACATATGAACTACAGTTGAACAGACTCACTCCACTTTACAGGTATGTTACAATGTAACTACATAATGAACTACAGTTGAACAGACTCACTCCATTTTACAGGTCTGTTACAATGTAACTACATATGAACATAATTTAGAACTATTGGTAATTACTGTGTAATTACATTTGGTGTTCATGTGTAATTACAAATAGTTCATATGTAACTAGGGTACCTGTAAAATAAAGGGTTACCAATATTAGTTGTCTTTTATTTCAAGTGTACATTCTGTATAATTCAATCCATTTTGTAGCCCATTGGAGGTCAGAATGATTAAACTCAAAGCAAAAACAGGGAAAGAATTCAACAAGTCAACCATAGACACGTTTCACATTTTATCAAACTGATCAAAATTATGACTGAACAAAAATATCAAAATCATTTCCCTAAACATCAAAGCTTGGTTTAGCACTATTATGGCTCTAGGAAATCTATCTCCTGCAGACTGATAAAACACATGGGCCCTGATAGAGAATAAAATCTATTCTTTCCGCTAAAATGTATATGTAAATGTATATCACAGCTTATCTAATACCAAATTATTTGAGCCTTGAGTCCAGGACTGTTTAACATAAAAAGTATATTTAATAGCTTACATTCTCTGCAATATGCATATTGACAGAGGGCATGAATCTCAATGTACACATTCTGATATGTCATACAGAGTCAATTATTCAGCCCATGGCCGACAGTGAACATATGCTTTATAGGCAAAGGTAGGCAGAGCAGAGAGGAGGAAAAGGCAGAGAGGAGGTGGATGAACCTTGGAAATGTGTGTGCGTCCACTTGAGTCTGACAGGGAAACTGTTATCAGTTGTTATTGGACACGATGCACTGCCCAAGGTTTCAGCAAAGAGGAGAAATCCTCTCTATGGGGCTGGGTGAGATGTCAGTGTGAGTCTATGTGTCAAATGGAATGGAACTTATAGCATAATTATGCAAATAGGCCTATAGCTTATTGATTAGGAAATATTGATTAGGAAATGGCATGGAACTTATATTTTTCTCCAACAATCCACCCAATTGTTATGTTCATCAATAACAATAATAATTACAAAATTTAAGTTCACTATTCAATATAATGCTTGTATCTGTACTTAATTGTGGGCCAGGGCTGGGCAGGGGGGGTTTTGAAAACATAGGAAACATTAAACACTTGAAAGAACACAGAATTTTTGATCAATATGCAGTCCAGCGCAGTCTCAGCTCATATCACCGCATCTCCATTATCTATTGGAAAGAGAAAACAGATTTTAGTAATATAATGACAAAATTACATCACCACTGCTGCTATAATATATAGGAGTGGGCCTACTAATCTTAACTCTATATGGTTCAATGCAAACAGTCTAATTAATAATAATATAATGCATTGAACTTAATATTCAGTGTGTTCCAAATCACACTTCTGTAAAAGAAACTTCTTATATACATGTATGTATATATATATTTTCCAGTTTCACTTTATTCAACGCTTGAGTCCTTCGGACCTTCCTCTAAAAGGAATCATGTCTTTAAGTATTCACAACAGGAACAATATTTTCTCATCATTCATGTGATGACTCTAGTTCATTCATTTATTTGTTTGTTCCTGGTGCTGTTGTTGTAATTGTTGTTATTAAAAACTATTTAATAGCCCATCTCCATGCAGTGGTTTAATTTCTTTTTGGGAACTATTTTATTAGAATAAAATTCTATTTCTAGTTTACTTTAATATTGGTTTGTTTGGACTAATGAACTGAAACTTTCTAAAATGCAAAACATTCATAACATTGATTAATCATATTCATTAAAACATAATCACAGTATCATATAACTGATTATTCTTAAAATGATACTTTAAAACACTTAATTTTATTTAATATTGAAAATAGAAAGAATTTTCTTTACTCTAGTGAGCACAGTTAAACGTACTCTCCCTAGTAGTTTACTAGGCTAGGGAGCACAGTACTCAAAGTACAGATTTGTGCTGGTGTTGAAGGTTTTCTGTGACGTACAACCTGTAACTATAAACATTAGATTTCACAATGTGCCTGTATTTTAGACAAAATAACTTCATTACAAGTTATTAGTACAACAAGTACGTACATACGGCAGATAATGTTTTGAGATACTCTGTGAGTACATATTCAATTGTTTACTTTATCATTTGTTTGCAATGGACCTCGTAAACAAGATGACTCCTGAGTGGGCATTCACAGCTTACAGAGTGGCAATGAATTGACCTTGTGGACTTGTGGCAATGTGCAATGGGGCGGAGGGTGACCCCAGAAAGTGCTGTTGGTGAGGGCTTTACATGGGGGGGGCGGGCTAGACCCCAGGCAGTTCACTTGAGTGATTTTGGGGATGGCAAGACCCCACTAGATAAAACAGTGAGGGCCAACATTGTTCACATGCTCCAAACGCAAACTCAGGACTGTCTGTCCTCCGAGGTCATTGTCTTATCTATAGATACTTTTGAAAACATCTCACCCGTACTTACGGTAAGTGTAAATTTTGCTTATGTGTTGAAAACATACCAAAAGTTAAATGTTGGTATGCCCACTTAATTTGATTTCTCATCCACCCAATTGGTGGTTGATAAATGTGCATTTTTCTGTTTAAGAAAATACTTCAGATTCAGATTATCGTACACAGGAAGTCTTCATCCTACACAACACATTCTATTAGGATTTATTTTCAAAATAATAATCAACAGTCTATTTATTACTATTCAAATTTGCTTACTGCACTTTAAATAATGCAGAGCTTACTTCACTCTATTGATTCATAACAAACAAAACATTCAATCACTTTGCTCTCTCAGGGTGTGTTAACACAATCAGCCTGGAGGTGTCGCCATAGACTAGCTTGGCGTCGTATTCCAAATTGTTTTCGCTAGGCTAATGTTTTGGCTAAGTTGTTCTGAGGGAAGATAAACAAATTCTTTCAGCCTGTTATATTCCAAAACATTTTTTTTTCTACCCATGTTGATCTGATCACAGCATCTGTGTGCTCAAAGTTTTGGGGATTGAACCTGGGGCTTGTTTCGACATTCAATTTCATAATGAATAATACTGTGGGGTTTTAAACCTGTGACTCAGGGCCGATCTCTCCAACCAGAAAAGGCGGTGGCTGGCTCACTGTTGTTTGCTCAAAGGCTGGGAATTGAACCTGGGGCTTGTTTCGACACTCGTAAGCCCAGTGTCCACGTTTCCCACATGCACGGCATCTATCGCTACGACGTTTATGCTTTTGGGGTACACCTGGTGCGGTGTCTAATTTTACGGGCCCAGTCAAATGCTTATCTCTCTCATATTGTTTGATAACAATCCCAAGCTGTCTAATTGTCTCTCTGGCTCCTTGACATTCTGGCCTTCTACAAGGCCCTTTTTCAGTGTCCATTCTCAGAGAGCAAACAGATGGCTTCCTTACAGTATGAAAAAGACAATTGAGCAGGCCTAATGTCTTATCTATTTGTTGCGTGTCTCTCTCTCTCTCTCTCTCTCTCTCTCTCTAGTAGAAGGCAAAGCACTGATTAGGTAAACTGACCTCTCAGGAAAAACTCTGGAGGTAAACACACATCTCAGGTCAACTCAAAACTCTGGAGGTAAAACACACATCTCAGGTGAACTCAAAACTCTGGAGGTAAAACACACATCTCAGGTCAACTCAAAACTCTGGAGGTAAAACACACATCTCAGGTGAACTCAAAACTCTGGAGGTAAACTGACCTCTCAGGTGAAGGCAAAACTCTGGAAGTAAACTGACCTAAAGTAATAAACCTGTATTTTAGAGAGAGAGAGAACTAAAAGAGAGAACTACGTATTTTGTTTATCACTTACTTGTGATCTCTGATAGTGTCCGTGTGTGTAAAGTAATTTTCAACACTTTACCTTTTAGTCGATGTGGGGTCTCTGGTGACAGAGGGACGGTTGTTCTCCTGTTGACCAGTTCCGTCCGTGTGTGGGGTATCTGGAATTTACAAACTTGGTGACAGATCAATTTGTTCAATCGACAATTGATTCTGTATTTTGGGATTGGCTAAAATACACTTTTTGCAAACCTCCTGTTCAACTCCTTTAATAGGCTTCTTAAGAAATTGTTTTGTTTTACAATGAAATAGCTGCTTCTTTTTGTTTGTTTGTTTGTTACATGCTTGTTACACATTGTAGGTATTTCAAAAACATCTCAACCATATTGGTTAGACAACTATGATTGCTTCATGGGGCTACACACACCCCTCGAGTGAGTGGTATGTTATGGGGAGATCTTTTGGTTTTATTTAGTATGTCGTGTGGTTCTTAAAGACCGTATCAAGCATATGCCTAGAATCACCGCAGTTTCCCACTGGACTATAATAGTCGCTGCTAGGCAGCCTTCTGGCTCTTTAGGGCAATATGTGATAACGCTTCTCAGGCTCTCTTGCTCTGCAGCTACCACTGAACCATCCAGGTCACTGCCAAATACAGCCTGTCAAGAGAGTTTTTAATGGTCCTGAGGTATATTTACAGTTATTTACATTGAGGTGTCCCCCCTTGTCTCAAGAAACCCACAAGATACTAACTTAGGTTATTATATAAACCATACATATTTACAGTTATATACAATGTCATTTTGACACACCCACAATATGCAAACATTTCAGATTCTTTTAGATATCAGACGACAGCTTCAGTAATGAATTATGAAATTAATTCAGACTTACCCGCTCTCGTAGATATCCTGTTCGTGACACGCCAATTGATAGAGAATAAAATCTATTCTTTCCGCTAAAATGTATATGTAAATGTATATCACAGCTTATCTAATACCAAATTATTTGAGCCTTGAGTCCAGGACTGTTTAACATAAAAAGTATATTTAATAGCTTACATTCTCTGCAATATGCATATTGACAGAGGGCATGAATCTCAATGTACACATTCTGATATGTCATACAGAGTCAATTATTCAGCCCATGGCCGACAGTGAACATATGCTTTATAGGCAAAGGTAGGCAGAGCAGAGAGGAGGAAAAGGCAGAGAGGAGGTGGATGAACCTTGGAAATGTGTGTGCGTCCACTTGAGTCTGACAGGGAAACTGTTATCAGTTGTTATTGGACACGATGCACTGCCCAAGGTTTCAGCAAAGAGGAGAAATCCTCTCTATGGGGCTGGGTGAGATGTCAGTGTGAGTCTATGTGTCAAATGGAATGGAACTTATAGCATAATTATGCAAATAGGCCTATAGCTTATTGATTAGGAAATATTGATTAGGAAATGGCATGGAACTTATATTTTTCTCCAACAGGCCCCATTTTCTAAAAATTAGACAAACCACGAAGCCAAGAATACATTCTGCTTACACACACATTCTCAGTTTTCACAGACAATGCATTCCCAGTCCCATGCAACAGTCCTGTAGCCTAAGCACAAGCAGCCGTGTGTGTGTGTGTGTGTGTGTGTGTGTGTGTGTGTGTGTGTGTGTGTGTGTGTGTGTGTGTGTGTGTGTGTGTGTGAGTGAGTCAGCCTGCGTGAGAGAGAGGGTTTGTGTGTGTGTGTGTGTGTGTGTGTGTGTGTGTGTGTGTGTGTGTGTGTGTGTGTGTGTGTGTGTGTGTGTGTGTGTGTGTGTGTGTGTGTGTGTGTGTGTGTGTGTGTGTGTGTTGTGAAACAGGATCCGTTTTCCTATGGCAGGTTTGGTGCAATAAGTGTATTTTGTGGAGACTGTTACCAAGCTGGGAGTTGTAATAGTGGAAGCAAGTAAAGGATGGGATTTATGAAAGTGCAGATTTAAATACAAGAATCACATGCAGTGTTAACAGAGGATTATGCCATCTCCATCTTGCTAACCTCCTCCCATTGTTTCAAACTGAATGCCACACCGACAAGTCACTAAACACACAGGGTTGCAACAGAGGATCTGAAGGCGCTCTATTGGCTGAATCCCCCTTGCTGGCTAGCCAGGCGTCCAATCAGCTGCCAGAACTCCAGAAAGGTGAGCTCCCCATCGCTGTTGCTGTCCAATGAACTCATGAGTTGGTCAATGACAGCAGTGTCACCAGCATTCTACAGGAACATTCAATAAAGTGTTACATACGTCTACATGGGAGTGTATCTCTGTGCTGTTTTGTATTTCTTGCTTTCCCTCAACTCCTCAAATCATCAGCACTGACAGGCAGACCAACTAGACCCTATTGCTAGTTTAGCAGTTCAATGCAGGGTAAGAGGGGAGGAGACAAGGCAGAGGCTAGCTGACACCTAGCTGCCATACCAGTTAAGAACAGGTAGCCTAAATCATCTTTCGAAGTTACTTTTTTCACCTGTGAAAACAGGTAAAAAAAAAGTCAGGCACTTTTTTCGGTTTGTTGTAATACTCATATCGGCCACAAGAGTGAGGCCAATGTGCAGTGGAAGTGCCAGAAACTGCAGTTCCTCGAATGGCCGCTTGAAGCTGCCTGCAAAACGGAGTCATTCCACCTCCATGTTAAAATGCCTACAGGAGAAATGAACATGTTTACAGCCTGGTTCAAAAAAGGTTTTGGTCGTTGGCTAATTTCACCTTTCATGACACCTGTAGGCCTACAGGAGTGAATTTTTATAGAACTCACCTAAATAGATGATAAAAAAAAGACTATGTTTTGACCATGACTGACAGGTCGCCTGTCCAGTGATAACGCAGCTCGCTGATCACAGACAAAAACAAGCTGCGTCTCTGTGGGAAACTCCTGCAGTGGGTTGCACCAGCTGTGCGTAAGTTGAAACGTAAGCTAGTTTGAACGTAAAGTCTCACTAAGTCCGAGTTTAGCACTACTAAAAATATTTGGGTTGCACCAAGTGAAATAGTTACAACGTAGGCATAAGTTAGAACTTAAAATTTACACCTACGTCTTAGGTGTAAAGTCCTCCGTAAAATAGCAGTTGGCACCGTGGCGCATCGTTGTTTTGCGTCGGTAACGTGTTCTCCGTGATAAATTATTACACCCTTTGATATTTATGACTCACGCTTTTGTTTCCCACAAGCTGCAGCACTGCATACAAATTAAAATAACCGCAACAATTTAGCGAGGCAGGATGGTGGTAAATTAGCCTACAATACTGATGAAGAGCTCACAGATAAACGTTAACAGTAATATGAACCTAAACGAACGTTACTCAATAACGTTCTCATTTGGTTAGTGTTGATGAAATATGAAAGCACTAATTTGCGGGGGGCAACATGTCCTGTTTTCACTCCACTTACTTAAACAACGGTAAATAAACACCGTTTCCACCGTGCTTTTCACTGATTGGTCACAGATACTGTACACGTCATTTTCTGCGACACTATTTTGGCTAGTGTGAGGTTTAAGGACTACTAGTTAAGATGTATCTTACCGTGGTTCAACTCAACAAAGACACAACTTTAGTGTCAAACTAACTAGTTTGAACGTAGCAGTTAGTGTGGACTTTACACCCTAACTTAAGACAGAATTTACGTTCAGCTGGTGCAACAGGCTGCTGCTGGCTCACATGAGCTGCGCGAACAGCCCATAGCTCGGCCTCGCCTGCCCTATTGGCGTCCGCGTGCGGGTGCGTGTTGCTCTGTTATTGCATCAGTGATGTCACAATGCCTCCGTGTGTGTGTGTGTGTGTGTGTGTGTGTGTGTGTGTGTGTGTGTGTGTGTGTGTGTGTGTGTGTGTGTGTGTGTGTGTGTGTGTGTGTGCGCCACATAATCAGTGTGTGTGTGTGTGTGTGTGTGTGTGTGTGTGTGTGTGTGTGTGTGTGCGCGCCCCCCTGTGATATCACTGATCAGTCTTGTCTTGTCACAATGCTTCCGTGTGTCCGCGTGCGGGTGCGTGTTGCTCTGTTATTGCATCAGTGATGTCACAATGCCTCGTGTGTGTGTGTGTGTGTGTGTGTGTGCAGGGCCGCTGGAAGTCACTTTAAGCAGGGGGTGCTGGGAGGAAGGCACCAAAAAAAAAATGCGTTTTTTTTTTTACATTTTTTTGCCATATTTAGAGGAATATCTCATTTTAAATTCACATTAGGATACTGTTGTGATGTAATTATTCAGTATTTCCTCCTTTTCTCACTCATTCAGAGCAAAGAGGGATATATATAGCATGATGATAATGCTCCCTATTTGCTCTGAATACACCAGTTAACATGACACAGACTTAACATGATAGAAATATTATCAGCTAACTTAATGACTAGACTAATTATTCTGATCTGAATGGCATATATCAAGAAACATTGACTCCTCTCTTTGCTGTATAGTGGGAGGTGCATTTTTGAGTAGGCTATTAAAATAGCATGTCAAGTTCACATTTCTTTATTGCCAGATTCTCAAATACACTACTGCCGCATGCGCTGGGACGCGTCATCAGTGATGTTATCTGGGGTCGTAAGGTGTTTCGGGTCTGTCAACATCATACACCCTCGCCCAGTAGACCCAGCCGAGGCCAATTAAGACCCCGACTCGCGTCCCAGAAGCCGCTCACGGATCAGCCTTACTACTCTGTCTGCAACGTTGCCCGCGGGAGGGGTAAGCGAGAACGCCCAATCCGCTGCAATAGAGCTAGTGCTACGCCGCAGTATTGGCCCTTCGGTGCATGGAGGATCTAGGCTCTGTGGGTTACTCCCGGCCGTGCTCCTCCTTCGTCTCACCAGACCCTCCCGTGGCAAAGGCAATCCAGAGGCTGAGAGGATGCCTCAAGGACGCCTCAAGAGGGCCTGTGCGCTGCACGTCATTTACCTGCGTCGAGCACCTCGCTCTAGCCTGAAGGACCCCAGGCCGCGCCGATCTTTGCGCAGATTTTCAGGAGGCTAATCCGTAGCGTTTGTGGATTTCTCCCTCACGAGAGAGCCAAGATGGGGTGCCAATCCCAGATTAAACAATTCGTATTGGTTGTTGGTTGGTTCAACACAACATGTGCGTGCATGCGCACTTCTTCTTCTTATAGCCTACAAGCATGTAACTTCCTTGATTGTTATTGTTGATAATTCTATTTAAATAGGCTACATTTTCATTTCCCGAAACATTCTTAAACAAGAAAGGAACATAGTGCACTGCAAAATATTTGTAATTACATTTGTAAAAAAAAAATTGAAAAAAATTGAAAAAATCTAGGGGGTGCTGCAGCACCTGCAGCATCCCTACTTCCCGCGACCCTGTGTGTGTGTGTGCGCCTCATCAGTGTGTGTGTGTGTGTGTGTGTGTGCGTGTGCGTGTGCGTGTGCCCTTATTACTTTTGACATCATCACTGATGACATCACTGGTGACATCACATCATTAGATAGTTAGCCTAATTAAAAAAGAAATATATATATATATACTGTACCGGTATATAATTATCGCTGTGGTATTACTGATTGTTAAACTAACTTAAACTTAACTCTTACCTTGACAAAGTTAGTGAGCTGTGCTGCTACCAGTCTCTGGAACTCTTCTCTGCTCAGTGTGTCGGCGGAACCATCGCTCCCAGCGAACGCCTTGAACTGGGACACCAGCACACCAATGGCAGACTCCATCACAAGCCAAAACACCAACACTAAAGGAACTAGGATTAGGGTAAAGTAAAAATGAGAAATACTTTTAAATGTGCTTTCACCTATGCCACTTATTGAATAATGCTGCTGCTGTTTGCCATCTCTCCAACTGTGTTAACTGGAAATAATGATCAGGATTAAAGCAATATAGTGATAGAGACAGAGACTCACCAACTCAGTAATGTCAAAGAAGTGAGTAAGTTGTGAGTGTGCGAGCCTTCCTGCCCCTTTTCTACCCCTCATAGTGAAAAAAGGGTTACTCATTCATTTATTTCTTATATATTTAGAGAGTGTTTCCTGCCCACTGTTCACTGCAATCAGTAACAGTGTAAGCCATATTACCCAAACACTGCTAGGATGCAAAGCACTGTTCTTTTCCATGACGTGATTGCATTCCCAAATGGAACTTATGCATGTAACTTTGCAGGGGTTACTGATCACTGGGTGAATCACCTATTTGCAGGACATCTGGGTTAGCATGGTTAAAAGTGTTACAGTGTGTGAGCACATAGTTTAATGTTTTGCTCATTTAATCTCATTCATTCTTTTTCCATACCCAGACTGATATTTGCACCATTGGACCGAATTCTTACTGTGAAGCGACAGTGTAAACCACTGTGCTGCACTCATCATTATACTGTAAATGCTGCAAAAACAAACTTTATCATTGTACTTGTATCTTACATTTTAGAATAAGGGACTGAGTTTGCTTTGGTTTCACCTCATGAAAGTCACATGATTTAAAGCTAGCATGTGCACAATCAGCATAATAGAGGCAGTTGCTGCTAGCAAGCACAATGGCTTCCTAATACCCCCACACACCTAGCCTTCTTATCTCAGCTATATAACAATGACACAGGCACCTACACACCCACCCACACACACACCATACACACACACACACACCCACACACCATACACACAGCTCCATATCCCTGTATGCCTGCTACAGCAGTCTACACACACACACACACACACACACACACACACACACACACACACACACACACACACACACACACACACACACACACACACAGCTCCATATCCCTGTATGCCTGCTACAGCAGTCTACACACACACACACACACACACACACACACACACACACACACACACACACACACACACACACACACACACACACACACACACACACACCACCACACACACACACACACACACACACACACACACACACACACACACAGCTCTATATCCCTGTATGCCTGCAGCATACAGCAGTCTACACTTCTGCCTTCATTCCCCTGGTCGTCATTGAGGGAGGAGAATGTCATACTAATGTGAAATAAATGGCTTACAGAGAGGATTGAGAAATCATAATGTAATCCACAGTCGTATGAAAATAGTTGAGTTGTCTTCTTTCCATGGGGGTATGTTACTAGTTTATGGCTGATCATACTACTTTGTCTTATGAATGAAGCTTAGCTGTCCATGTGTGTGTGTGTAAACAGTTTCTGTCCATATTTTGAAATGTAATTCATAATCCTTAACTTCCTTGATTCAGCCCTCTCACGTCTACAACATTTAGCCATGATAATGGATACATTTAGCCATGATAATGGATACATTTTCAACTAGAAGCTTTTTCATGTTCAAAAGTAAACAGAGTTTAGGTTCACTCAAATTCCTCAAAAAACACAAAGATTCAGCTTTTCTTAAACATACAAGAAACTATAGGCCTGGTTGATCTACAGATGTATCTATTTAAAAAAAAACGCAATGTAATTCTGTTAGAACTTTATGAGAATTATATTTTGTTTAATGAAAAAACAGGAGAGCATGCACATCTACGAGAAGTCAGGTGCTGGACATTCTGGTGCTGGTCATTCTGACGAAGATCCTTGGGATCGAAACGTAAATAAATTGACCAGGAGCCTGTAAAATCCAGTGTGCGGACTCTATTTGTTTTTCTAATTATATTTTGTTTGCCATTTATTGTAAAATAAGTGTACATTATGATATAGGTAATTTGCTGACAATGTGAACAATTATTTTTTCATTTCATTGTGACAGGATGGAAGGATGAAATCTACTTTATCCTGCTGCTGTGAAGAGACTAGCTGTATCCATTGATTGCAGGTCCCAGATGGTCTGTTGTTCACTGTTACCCCCGCCCCCTAGCCAATTTAGCCAGTCTGCAGTAGATCACAACCTGTTTTTGTGTCGTTGTGGCTTGAGGACTTTGGACAATAACTCACTAGAGTAGAAGAACATGTCTACTGGCCTGGCTGAATTGTTAGCCCAGTAACTGAGAGACAGAGAGACAGTCCAAAGTGTAAAAGTCTACTACTCTCATCCCCAACTCTTCTCTTACTTACTGCCGTTTCCCTCCTCTATTCCTCCATTCCTTTCAGATCTCTTTCCTTTTTTATACTTTTAAATGAGATGTTGCGCTTGCATGGGCCTCTTCTTGACTAGTGTGCTGTGTTCAACTGGCTGAAAACCATGTTGTCAGCCTTTCAGGGCATAGCCAGTACTTCCACGTCTAAAAATACAAACTCAATTTTTGGATAATTTCTTGGTGGTTGGGACATATTGGCCCAAAATCAGTACAAATTACTTCATGATTCTGTTAGCAAATACTGTAGACTCCACAGTGTGGAGCATTCACAGGCAGAATCTGTGTTTACTCGATTTTACCTGAGCTCAGCTGAGCTCAATTGATATCACCACTGAAGCTGCCGAACAACAGTTTTAATTGGCTCACAATATTTAGCTTTTTCCAGTGGGAATCAAATCCAGGTGGCAGTATTTATAGAAATAAAAGTGATTCTCATCACTTTTATTTCTATAAATACTGACTTTTCTTTGAGATCTCACTGGCCACCTGGACTCCAACAATCTCACCTCAGTTTCAGCTCCAGCCCAGGGGCCATCTCTCCCAACATCCAAGCCTTATCACGAGTGCTTAACGACACAAAGGCATCGTGGCAAACCTCCTCTCCGTTCAACAGCTCTTCCTCCTCTATCCCGAGATGTGTTCGTTTGGCCTTAATTACAGGTCAACCATTTATTTCTGGAATGGTCTAAAGATGGGAATGACCTGGACTATGTGATTCCTGGTCAGTGTTGATCTGAGTCAGGCAGTAGGAGGGATGCCAGGTTCCACACAGTGCCTCTCCCTGTAGCACAGAATGAGGCATTGCTTAGCTGAGTCCCGGTCATCTCCAGAGTCTAGATCCCAGGTGTGATGTTGTGATGTTCCAGCTAAGAGACAGTTCCCTCAGGCTGCCTCCAAACAGTGAAACCAAGATTGGATGCTGCATTTGACCTCTGGTTACTTAAGGGCCTTTTATTGTAAAAAAGCTACACATGTCATTGAGTGTGAGATGCTTTTGACATACCTGCTCATGGCCTGGGTGCTGAACCTTCTGACATGGACCTTGTGTATTTCTAAGGACTGCACTCTGTTTGGTCACGTGTGCACATTTCATCCACAGTTGGAGAGAAGTCATCATCAATATAATTTGATGTATAGTAGACAGACACCTGGAAAAAGAGTGGAGGCTATACAACTTTTCATTCTCACAAAGATTGTTACAACCTTCCAACACACCCATTGGGCCAGGCCAGAAAGACCAGACTTCATAATGTACCTTAGCCAGTGTTATGGTCAAATCCGCCCCTGTGGTTTTTGATTGGTTTTCGGATGGATTTGATTTCCTTGAGTCAGAGCTGTGGGTAACACTTCACAATAACGTACACAAATACTGTAGTAGTTACTAGTAAACTAATCATTAACTAATAGTTAGTTAATGAGTAGCTAAGGAATAATTTGTCATTAGTCAATCACTAGTTAATCATAGGTAATGAGTAGGTAGTCATTAGTTAATGATTAGTATCTAAGTTCCTGAGTAGAGTAGTTAATCAATACTTAATGATTACTAAATTTCAGCTCGTGAATATAGTAGTTAATCATTAGTTACTGATTAGTCGGTCAGTTCCATGAGTAGAGTAGTTAATCGTTCGTTAATGATTAATAAATGTCAGTGCGTGAATATATTAGTTAATCATTAGTTAATCATTAGTTAAGGTCACATTGTGAGTATAGTAGTTAATCATTAGTTCATGATTAGTTGTTAGTTCCTTAGTAATTACTCATTAGTTAATGGTAGTCAATGGTCAGTTTGTGAGTATATAGTTAATTGTTAGTTACTCATTACTTAATTATTACCTGTCCATTAGGTACTCTTTTTGTGTACCCTATTCATCAACTCTTTATTGACAGACACATAAGGTCCAATAAGAAGACACACAAGCAAAAAACACTACATTTAAAACAAAAAAAACAAAACAATCAGAACACTAGAGTAAGGCACTATACCAGTGTTTCCAAATGCACGATTGGTATTTCACACTACTGAAACTGGGTTGAGTCAGCAGCATGATAATCAAATTATGAGATACATTCAAACGACAAATAAACTTTAACGTCAGATTTCTCAGAAGAGCATGAAAAGTGCACACTCCTACTTCACAAAACAATTGACTGGCACTCGACCATCTGGGTTTTCTAAGTAGAACCCTCATACAATCATTATAAGCAACCTGCAGCTTTTTAATGCTTGTCTGCTTATATTTTACCCACAAGGGGGCAGTATACAGAGGAGTGCAGTAAGCTCTGAACAAGTTTATCTTGACATCATTAGAACAAAAGTAGAACTTCTTCCTCAACATGTTGGCTTGAGCATACAGCATACGCCTCTGCCTGTATAGGTCATCATCATCACTCAGTTGGTCAGTAATGATGTGACCCAAATACTTTGTTCTATCACACACTGTCAGAACCTGACCTGACAGATAGAATGAAGGAAAATAAATGTCCTTGTCCTCTCTTGTTCTACAGATCATGATGACACTCTTTTTAGCATTATATTTCACATCACATTTTACACCATAATCAGAACATTCATTCAGCATTGTAAAGTGGTGCATCATACTCAGTAGTTTATGAATACTGAATTATTATCTGTCTATTAGTTAGTCTTTTTGTGTACCCTATTGTAAAGTGGTGCATCATACTCAGTAGTTTATGAGTACTGAACCATTACCTGTCCATTTGTTACTCTTTTTGTGTAGCCTAATATAAAGTGAAATATATCCTTATCAAATAAACACTCGCTCCAGGTGAGATTTGAAACCTCAGCCCCAAGATTGTTACATTGTAAGTCTGGTTCTCTACCATCTGAGCTAACCAGCCTGTTGCTTGCTAGAGCCATACTATCGATATGTAGAGCCGGAGACCAAGTATTATAGTTTTGAAGGTATATTCCACCCAAATACTACTTTCTGTAGTACTTAGACATAAGTAGTATTTGGCTGAAACATACCTAAGTACTTGGACATGAAGTAGTATTTGGATGGAATATACCTTTAAAACTATAAGTATTTGGAGAGAAGGTAGTATTTGGGTGGAATATATCTTAAAAACTATAAGTACTTGAACAGAAAGTAGTATGTGGATAGAACATAATACTTAGTCTCTGACTCTACAGACCTCTAGTATGGCTCTACCAAATAACAGGCTGGTTAGCTCAGATGGTAGAAAAGAGAACCAGTCTTACAATTTAACAATCTTGGGGTTCAGGATTCAAATCTCACCTGGAGTGAGTGTGTATTTGATAAGGATATATTGTACTTTATATTAGGGTATGCAAAAAGAGTAACAAATGGACAGGTAATGATTCAGTACTCATAAACTACTGAGTATGATGCACCACTTTACAATAGGGTACACAAAAAGAGTGCCTAATGGACAGGTAATAATTAAGTAATGAGTAACTAACAATTAACTATATACTCACAAACTGACCATTGACTAACCATTAACTAATGAGTAATTACTCTACTAAGGAACTAACAACTAATCATGAACTAATGATTAACTACTATACTCACAATGTGACCTTAACTAATGATTAACTAATATATTCATGCATTGACATTTATTAATCATTAACAAATGATTAACTACTCTACTCATGGAACTGACCGACTAATCAGTAACTAATGATTAACTATTATATTCACGAGCTGACATTTAGTAATCATTAAGTATTGATTAACTACTCTACTCAGGAACTTAGAAATGTGTCATTAACTAATGACTACCTACTCATTAACTATGATTAACTAGTGATTGACTAATGACAAATTATTCCTTAGCTACTCATTAACTATTAGTTAACGATTAGTTTACTAGTAACTACTACAGTATTTGTGTACGTTATTGTAAAGTGTTACCGAGCTGGGATAAATATCTCTCAGCACTTATTCAGCATTTTTCATACACATTCCACTTTCTTTCCAAGGCAGCAAAAACCGGTAAGATTATTGTTCAGTTGTTGTATTATTAATATCCAATAGAAATGAAGACCTCACCTACTTTGTAACCTCCATAGAACCACCAGGGCTTCAGTCTGAGGTACTATACAATCCCACTGTACCAAATTCAGATGAAGCGTGCAAGAAGAACGGAGATGTATTTCTCAAAACAAATAGATCTATGCACCTCTAAAATAACTGAAGGTCTCAGGTGTCAACAGACTCAAAT
The DNA here is from genome assembly GCF_964638095.1 of Poromitra crassiceps. Taxonomy (NCBI): domain Eukaryota; kingdom Metazoa; phylum Chordata; class Actinopteri; order Beryciformes; family Melamphaidae; genus Poromitra; species Poromitra crassiceps. The sequence continues at coordinate 13,351,394 of NC_139623.1, forward strand.
TAATTTTGAAAATACACTCCGGCCACTGCCTTAAAACAGCTAATGTTCAATGCTAGCAGGTGAATGTATAGAAGACAAAATACGTTTTTCATCACAGGGATACGTTCCATTTATTTTCAGCCTACTGTTTTTATTACAATAATATGGTCAAATATGAACGTCCTAACATACAAAGTGATATATGCTGCTGTGAAGGCCACACAGTTTAACATACAAAGTGATCTACGCTGCCGTGAAGGCCACACAGTTGAACATACAAAGTGATCCATGCTGCCGTGAAGGCCACACAGTTCAACATACAAAGTGATCTATGCTGCCCTGAAGGCCACACAGTTTAACATACAAAGTGATCCATGATGCTGCCCTGAAGGCCACACAGTTTAACATACAAAGTGATCCATGATGCTGCCCTGAAGGCCACACAGTTTAACATACAAAGTGATCCATGCTGCCCTGAAGGCCACACAGTTTAACATACAAAGTGATCCATGCTGCCCTGAAGGCCACACAGTTTAACATACAAAGTGATCCATGATGCTGCCCTGAAGGCCACACAGTTTAACATACAAAGTGATCCATGATGCTGCCCTGAAGGCCACACAGTTTAACATACAAAGTGATCCATGATGCTGCCCTGAAGGCCACACAGTTTAACATACAAAGTGATCCATGCTGCCCTGAAGGCCACACAGTTTAACATACAAAGTGATCCATGCTGCCCTGAAGGCCACACAGTTTAACATACAAAGTGATCTATGCTACCCTGAAGGCCACACAGTTTAACATACAAAGTGATCTACGCTGCCGTGAAGGCCACACAGTTTTGTGGCTCTGCATTGAAACCTCCTGAAAACATCAAGTGGCTCTTAAATCACCAACCTTTTCTTCAAGCTGGTGTGTAAACAGGGAAGAGTAAATGTGTGCTTTCTTGAAAACTAAGTGCCATGAGAAACAAATTAAATCAACAACAAACAAACAAATAATCAACAAATTATAATACAAGAATTAAAGACATTTTAGTGCACAATATGATCTGTACCTGAAATGACTGATACATTTTATGTACCCAGAGAGACCTTAGAGACATAGATGTATCAGTATTGCTGACCTCAATACAATAAGTTAACAATTTCCTCATATCAGTGTAGTTCTTTAACAAATGTTGTGTTTAGTGCAATATGTACAAACATTCAAAAGAAAATTAATGCAGACCTTTCTAAATTCAAACAATACATTCACTAAACCCTTTCAGTAGTCCATGTTTACTGTACCCTTCATCAAATCTATTCATTGTCAGAAAGATTATCTTCAAATCGTTAAGAGTTAGGGATAAACAAAACATAAAGTTGACATAGGTACGGGCCTTTTGAATGAAAATGGTGATTTCAACAGTGTTTTCAGAGGAAGAGGTGTTCTGTAAATAAACTGTACAGCATCTATTCTGGAGGTGATACCCAAAGCAGAATAACATTCCACTCAAACTAAGCAGTTTGATACAGGAACAGTGCCTGCAGAAATGTCACCATTAAAGCTGCAGTCATGAATGAAAAGCTCAGGGGTTTGTGACTGACATGAGAAGAAAGAGCACATGGAGGCTGGCAGCATGTAGACCAAATGGAAGGTGTGAAAATAAGATGACAAGTTTATAAGCGTGTCTGGTCCATTATGAAGTGTTCCCTTCTTTCGTTGTCTGCCAAATCCATCCGTTCTTTCTGTCCATCAGCCACGCCCTCTTCCAGTCTCCTTCCTCCACTCCCCCTTCTTCCTCTCCCCAGCCCCTGGCCCCGCCCTCTCCCTCTCCCCAGCCCCTGGCACTGCCCTCTCCCTCTCCCCAGCCCCTGGCACCGCCCTCTCCCTCTCCCCAGCCCCTGGCACCAAGAATTTATCGATGACTTCTCTCTCAAAGCCATCCATCGCTTCATCTATGGTGTCATCCTCCTCCCCGTCTGAGTCGTCGTCTCCTTCCACCATGTCTTCCAAAATGTCGCCCACGTCCTCTGCAAAATCTTGAAAGCTCATCTGGTCGTGAACAAAGACTCCGTCCTTGAAGAACTCCGTGGCCAGCTTGCCGAGCTCCTCTCTCTTGGAGGCATCCACTCCCGCCCCCTCTGCCTTGGCTAGGTAACTCTGGAGGATGGCCTCGAACTCGGACAAGTGGACGGGGATCAGACCCTCGGCCTGGGCGCAGGTCTCCACGGAGTCACAGTGGTTTGGAGGTCGGGGGCTGTGCTGGAGCCTCTCCCTCTGGTGGACCCAGTAGTCTGGCTCTTCCAGGGAGGGCTGGCGGTGTGTGTGAGGGGGGTTCCTGTCTCCTGGAGCCTGCCACAGATGCCCTCTATGGTGTTCATGTTCATTCTCATATTCGTTGTGTTTGCGCTCATTTTTGTGCTTGGTTCCTGTGTCCGTTTTCCAATCTCCATCGTTCCTTTCCTCTCTCCGTCCCTCTCTCTTCCACTCGCCGTCTCTGGACCGCTCTTTCTTTTCCCACTCTTTCCTCTCATTCTTCCCCTTCCAGTCTTTACCGTGGTCTTTACTGTGGTCTTTCCCGTGGTCTTTGCCATTTTTACTCTTCCAGTCGCTGTCTTTCTTCCACTCTTTTTTCATCTCTTTCTCCTTCCACTCATTTTTCTCCCATTTCTCTTTCCGTTCTTTGCCACTTTCCTTGTAGCCATCTTTTCCTTTCTTCCACTCCTTCTCTCCCTTCCACTCCTCCTTGCCTTTGTGCCCCTCTCCATCATCTCGCCCTCCCTTCCTCTCTTTCTTCTCCTCCTTACCTCTCCATTGCTTACTATCATACTTCTCCTCCTTACCTCTCCACTGCTTTCCATTATTCTTACCATCATCCCATTTCTCATGTTTGCCCTTTTTCCAGTCTTTCTCCTGCTTCCTTTCTTTTCTCTCACTCTTTTCCTTCCATTCCTTTTTCCCTTCTCTATCCTTCCATGGCTTTCCTTCGTCCCCTCTGGTGGCCTTTTCTTTCTTCCAGTCTCCTCTCTCCTTCCCTTCTATTTTCTCTTCACTTGCCCTCAACAGCTTAGCTTCCTTATGTCTCTCCTGCTCGTATTTTCCCTCTTCATGTTGCCCCTTTCTCCATTCCTTCTCTCCCCATTCTGTTTTCCCTCCGTCTTTGCCTTCTTTTTTCTCTCCTTCCTTCCCCTCAAATTTCTCCCTCCCCTTCCACTCTTTCTTCTCGCCCATGAGGTGTTTCTCCTTCTTCCACTCTTTCTTCTCGCCCATGAGGTGTTTCTCCTTCTTCCCCTCTTTCTTCTTCTCTACCTTCTCTCCCTCCCATGGTTTCTTGGCCTGCCCCTCTGCAGTTCCAGCTGTGCCCTGCCTGCTATCCCCTGCTTGGTCAGTGGGGGGCACTGTAGTGGGATCCACAGGAGATGGAGCTGCTTCATTGGCTGATGAAGGAAAAACACAAGAGTCACTAAAAACAACAAAGATGAGACGTGGGACAATTAGAGCAAGAGGGAAAAAAGGAAGAAACCTCTACACTTCTCCTAGCCCTCGTTCTAACAACTATCATCCTTCTAGACCTCCTCCCTCCTCACCTCCCTCTGTCCCTTGGTACCTGTGGGGAGGTTAAGTTCAGTCACAGTGGCTCTCAGTGTTTCTAGTTCTTTCTGAAGGGCCGGGAGAGACTCCAGCTCTTGCTTCATCCTCTCGTTCTCTTTGTGAAGGACAGGGAGAGACGCCATCTCTTTCTTCAGCCTACCGTTTTCCCTCTCCACCTCCTCCCTCCGCAGCCGCTCCTTTGCTCCCTCTGCTGCCTGTCCCTTGGCTACTTTTAGCTCCTCTTTCTGTGCCTGATTTTAAAAAAGAACAAAAAAGAGAAAGGGGATCCTGTGAGAATACCACAGAGTCAGTGACACGTCTATGTGCATGTGTACACACACATGCACAAAGTGCACACACACGCACGCACGCGCGCGCGCACGCACACACACACACACACACACACACACACACACACACACACACACACACACACACAGAAGCGATGAGCTGAGAGACAGAATGGAGTCATACCTGAAGTTGGGCTTGCAGCACATAAATCTGCTTTCCTTTGTCTAACTTATTCAGAAGCTCTGTACTGTCAGCGTCTACTGGGGGGGGAGGAGCCTCCGGGTTAAGCCATTCCTGTGAACAAACAACACAATAGTCAGAGTGTGACCTCTCAAATGTATTAGATGATCTTTGAGAGGTGAGACTATAGAGACACTGCATGAAATAGGCCACACCCATCACGGGGGAAAAGCTCCGTTTATTTCCACACACCAGCGTCATTTTCCTTGAATTAAACATAGCTAAAAGCTGTTGTGTGGTGGGCATGCCTAAATCGCCATTTAATGTTTTTTTGTACTCCCGAGGAAAACAAGGAAGCCACTGAGAATTGGCGAGCAGAAACATGTGGATGTTGCTGTCAATGAAGTAAGTTGGAGTGTTCATCTTCCGTATATACGATCGTTTTGTGCAACACCCGACCATGCACGTCACATAGGAGAATGCCAGGATTGGACGGGAGTTTGTGTGTTTTCCCCCGTTTTGGGCGTGGCTTCTGAATGATGACGCGCTCCGCAGTGTCTCTATGTTGATGAGAAAGAGGGGAGGTCCTAAATAGCTCGGTGGGCAGACAATGGCACGACTGTAACACTGCCAATGTTAGCGGTTGGATTCCTACTGAGAATACCATGCTAAAAATTGATGTCATTGTATTGTATGGTGCTTTGGGTAAAATCCACCAAATGGCATATATTATGAATCAAAGTCAGACTAGCGGGAAGAGAACTGACCTGTTTTACAGGCACCTCTGCATCTCTCAGCTCCCTGGTTGCACCAGTGTCACTCTCTGCAAAGGATTATGCAAAGCTTTATGACCATGTCCATGTGCATAACACAACGTGTCAAAGAACAGGAGAAAAAGCATTCTGCATTCACATGGCAATACAATACAAAAAAACTAACAAAGATGCATCAAAAACACTGGAGAGAAATTAACAGAACTGCGGCACCTTGCCAAGCAACATTCAAAGCCTTTTCACTACAAAAGTGTGTATTTTTCAATTTAGTAGATAAAGGACACAGTATTATATCATTTCATTTAATCAAAAATCATAAGGTGGGGGAAATATTGTTGTGAAACAGTGAAAACCTTGTAACTCCGAATTCGGTGATGTCCATGTTTTGATTTACATGGAAAGATTACATGGTGCTTTATGAGCTGGTTCCACGACCCTCTGACTTAATATGGACACTTTCAAAACCCACTGAATAAACTAAAAATGCAATGTCATCAAGCTCAAATTTAAGAAAGATGTTTTTCTTAGTTTCTGCAAAGTTAACATTTTGGAGATACAGTACAGGGTTTTCACCCGACAACAGCGAATAAGGCTCACTGCAAGCAGATAAATATCTCACACACGCACGCACGCACGTACACACGTACACACGTACACACGTACACACACACACACACACACACACACACACACACACACACAGTGTGTGTTCTGGGGAAAACACAGCCAATTGCCAGATGCAAAAACAGAGGTTTTTCTTCATGCACACACATTCAAAAGGCATGCATATTGTCACTATCACACTGTGGGCAAGCATACACACGCACAAACTGATTTCACCAGGTAACAGTTGTTCCTGGACCAACATTTCTTCCTAGTATGGGCTGGGAAAACCCTGCCCCCAACTCATTTGATTGGTCACCGCAATTGCTTCTTCCTGAAAATATGCAGCAAGTAAAAAGGATGTGGTTAAGATTAGCGTTAGTGTTTTCTCATCTAACCACGACCATAACCAAACCCTAACCACATTGTTGTACTTGCCTAAACCTAATGTCTAACCTTAAAGGTACATTCAGCGATGTTTTTGTGTTAAAATAAGTGTTAAATGGCTCTATATTCTGACAGCAATCACCAGAAAATGTCTGATTGGATAGTTTGAGGTCGGCGCCAATTTATATCTAATCAGAGAAAAGTTGACATTTTCTGGGAAACAGAAGGTCAGATCGCGATGCCTATAAAGGACTATGTATTTTTTCACCCCAAATCCAATGCCGCCATCCGTGAGTCTCTACAAGTTACGGTTGCGGAGATACCTCCGCCCTGCATGCAGGACTACAGGAGAGAGATAGAGGACATTGGGGGGGTGGGGGTTTCAAGTCACTGACCAAACACTATATTTCAGTGATTGCTGTCAGAATATGGAGCCATTTAACACTTATTTTAACACAAAAACATCACTGAATGTACCTTTAATGTTTCATGTTTTCATAACACACGTTTTCATAAAAATGTGTGTGGTTCGACCGGGAATCGAACCCCAGTCCTCAGATTGGAAGGAAAGTACCTTAACCATTAAGCCATAGGACCAAGCAACCACAGCCTGAGCTGTACTTTTTTCACACCCTAATATTAACAAAAAAAAAATTACTTGCCACACATTTTCAGGAAGAAGCAATTGCGGCGACCAATCAAATGAGTTCGGGGGGTGGGGTTTTCCAGGCCCATACTAGGAAAAAATGTTGGTCCAGGAACAACTGTTACTTGGTGAAATCAGATTGTGCGCACAGACACATGCACACACACACACACCATACCCTCATCCAGGTCCATGAAGACACCTGTAGGTATAATACATCTCAGTCTCAGAACGCCCTTCAACAATTAGGCCACTGTCAGTCATCATTTTCCTCAATCCGACCTCACTTTAAAAGGCCTAACGCATCTGCTAATTTGCAAAAACATACCATTATCAAATTAACAGCCAGAGAAAACAACAAACTAAACAAAAGGGGATATTTTCCCTTCTCAACGGCACACATGGTGATGCCTACCTGAAAAGAAGATGGTCCCGAGGCCTAACAGAATGACAGCACCCAGGATGCACTTGTTCACAGAGAATCCAACGTCGTCCTCCCGCTGCGGCAGCTGAAAGTCCTCCTCTCCCTCCTCTTCCTCCTCACTCCTTCCGATCCGCTCCAGAGCTGCCAAGACAGATCTCCTCCTCACCTCTGGCTCCCCCTCTTCTCCCTTCTTCTCCTCCACCACCTCGGAATCCACAGGGGAGTCTGGAGCAGGAGAGCGCAAGAGCACGAACAACAGTTGTGAGGCAAAAAAAAAAAAATCTCTCTCTCTCTCTCTATATCAGTGGTAGCCAACACGGTGCCCACGGGCACCTGGTCGCCCGCGGGGTGGAGCTGTGGCACCCGCACGCCACGTTCAGATTATTATTTTTTTCCCATATTTTAAATTTTTATAGAACACAAACAAGACAAAACAGACAAACAGGCTCAGACACAGGGGAAAGAAAGGAAAAACAAAACAATTTAGAAATTTAGAAAAATTTATTATTTTGTTTTTCTCCTCCCTTCCCACAATAACACACGAATGTAGAAAAGAATTGGTTTAACAATGCATACGTTTTAAAAAACGTTTATTGTCTGTGTATAATTTATTGTCTGTGTATAATTAATTATTGATTAACTATTTTGATCCGCATGGGCTGGGGTCAAAGTTTAGTTTTACGTTACGTCACTACGTCATTCACTCTGCAACAGTGCGACTGCGGAGGCCCTTTATTGGGGCACAAATGTGCTCTGGCAGTTCCAGAGCTGATGTTACATAGCCCAGTATAGCACTGTCACTTTGGTCTAATGATAGCACAGTATAGCACTGTCACTTTGGTCTAATGCTGCAGTATGAGACAACCTACTCATGGGAGCTGAGACTTGCATCTTTATCGGTTCTGCTGTTTGCTCTGTTGGCATTGTGTAATGTCCACCAAACTACATACATAACATAAGGCTTCAATCTTATAGGTCTATAAGACAATTAAGCTCTCAAGTGCACTGTTTTCGAACTTCTGGGAACTGGAATCAACAATCTTTATAAGACATATTAAGTCCCAACTACTCTCATCAAGTTTTACCATTCAGGTGAAATGGTACTATAAATGGGGACTGTAAAGAACCCACTTAAACTGAATTTCCGTGGCCAAATCTTTGTAAGTTATGCACAACAGAGGCAAAAGAGCTATAGAGCAAAAACAGCACACTGCAAAAAAAACTTTAAAAGGGACAGCTCACCCTAAAATCCAAAATACACATTTTTCCTCTCACCTGTAGTGCTATTTATCCATCTATATCGTTTTGAGATGTCTGCCTTCTCTTGAATACAATGGAACTGGATGGCACTCGGCTTGTAGTGCTCGAAGCACCAAAAAAATACATTTGAAAAACTCAACAGCATTGTCTCTTTCCAGAAATCATGACCCGATTACTCAAAATAATGCACAGACTTTGTTGTGAGTAGTTTCATTTAGGAACTATTTTCTTTTGCAGTCTCATGTAGGAACTACCTAGCAGCTAGCGGCTGTAGTTTGGTCAAAAGAAAATAGTTCCTCCATGAAACTGCTCATAACAAGGTCTGTGGATTATCTTGAGTAACGGGGTCATGATTTCTGGAAAGTGACATTGCTGTTGAGTTTTTCAAATGTATTTCTTTGGCACTTTGAGCACCACAAGCCGAGTGCCATTCACTTCCAATGTATTGGAGAGAAGGCAGAAACTCTGCGGCCGATGGGCCCTATTCTCCCACAGGCCTTCGGCGCAAAAACTGGCCTCACACGCAAAAAAACGTGCCTTGCGCCTGCCTCGGGAAGATATCAACATGGCTTTAGGCCCCGAAATGCGCTTTAGGTGAACTGGGCGTGGCGCAGTCCCAGAATGGGCGAGAATGGGCGTTTCGGCCTTAAATACCGGCCTAATGATATCTTCCTACCTGGCGTTAATTTAGCGCTTTGCGCTTTTGAAAACCAGGCCTATTCAGTACGCTGGTTGCGCGGAGCGCTCCTCTACCCTTTCCTCTGTCCCTTCTCTCTGTGTCACTCCCTCTCTCTTGCTCATCAGTCTGACACAATATGACTGCTTGAAAAAAAGTTTGTCGGTTCTCTCTCTCTCTCAGAAAAAGTTGTTCTACCGTACATAGTATAACAACATGACAGTTTTTTCTAACATGACAGTTTTGAGCCCGTGACATTCAGAGGCTATTGCATCATCCTACCTGTGCAGTGAAGGCGAGTGAAAACGAGATCATTCTGGGCAAACATTCACTGCGGCTTCCCTGCAACAGCCAGACATGTGAAATCTCCCAGCATGCATTGGGCTAATACATTTCAATAATAAATCGCATCGTAATTAGCCTAAATAGATAGAAAGGTACATCGAAATAGATCTAAATAATGTGTAATGTTCCCACAACATGCCATTGTAGAACATTTCAATATTGGACAAAATAAAATCGCGAAATCCAAACACAACCCTATGTGAAACATATATGTCATCCTGGGCCTATATATATCCCTCGTCGATTTTACGTGATTTAGATAAGTGACAGCGTAACGCGCTTCTACTGTCATGTGCTATACTGTGATGTCTGCTCCAATAAATTGGCCCTACTTCACATTTAGTTTTACAATAAAAACACATTTCTGCAATGACTTTACATAATGTAGGCTATATTTATGTGCATCATCCTACCTGTGCAGCAGGGGAGAGAAAACGATATCATTCTGGACAAACTTTCACCAATCTAATTAATCTAATCATATAGGGATAGGCTATATTTTCTAGCTGATGCGTTTAGAACATTCTTTTCACTTTGATCTTGCTATAGTGTAGCGTATTTACATGCTTGCAGTATTTAAACTGCAGTTAGATTGGTTTGAGAATAATATGGAATAATAGCCAGACAGACAGAGGGGATAAAAGGGGGGGGGGGATCAGAGCCCTCGGCTTTTCTGAAGCCGGACTGGATCGCTCCGTGGAATTGGGGCTGAAAAGTGAAGCATGTGATTCGTTTACTGCACTTACCCAATGAGCAGATAGTGCATAATTTTACGCTTAAAAGGCGTGGTTGTAATGCTTAATGCTGCGTGTAGCGCCGATACCAAAATATCAAGTGCGCTGGTCCACGCCCACTGATCTGCGCTGCGTCTGGCGTTGAGCGCAGTTCATAGGCCGATGCAACGATAGAGCTAGATATCTCCAAAACTCAGGCAACTAACACAAAACGATATAGATGGAAAAATAGCACTACAGGTGAGAGGGAATATATGTATTTTGGATTTTAGCGTAAGCTGTTCCTTTAAAGGTCCCAGTCCCTCTGAAGCCAATTTACTGCCACAAGGTGTCGTGCAACTAAAGAGCTTCTCTGTCGCATCATGCTCCCCTCCTCATACCGACCACTTCCTCTCCAGGAGGCCCAGATACGGAACAAGTCCATAACCAGCTGCTCCACCAAGTACACTTCAAACTCAAACATACAGTACACAGAGCTTAGTTCCACACACAAACAAAAAATAAAATAAAAATAAACACACTATACCAAATTATGTAAACACTTGTTTTGTGAAAGGAAATCACAAACACAGGTGTGGTATAAATTATAGACATATAATCTGACAATCTTTGCCACACATACACCACGAGCATTATCCGTCATACATAAAGACTGATGTTAATCTAATTTAATGGTAACTGTAATGGTGACCTGACTAAAAGAAACTTGTACTGTGTGTAAAATGTATCCAACACTTTGATTTGACACATTGTTTATCTAACGTTATTTATCTAAGGGATAGGCCAACCTTTTGGGAGTTTTGCCTATTTCCCATATCGCCCATACATAACTAAGATACACACAGTATACAGTCAGGTACAGTCGTCCAGTTAGTTAGTATCGCCAATGAATTGGAGGAAACTAATCAAACGATACAGCCGTTCAAAGTCACCAAAAACACACATTCTAACAGCGCCAAAAAGCTCTATGTACATGTTTTGACTCGGGTACTCACCACGAGATGAAATAATAATCCATAGTTACGTGAAACGTCATTTCCGTAGTAAATCCCCACACCGAGAACTAAACAAAGATTAACTCAAGTTACTTCCTTGTTTGCCTGTACACAGCGCATGCGCCTGTGTAGAGCACATGTGCTGGATGCAGAGCCTCATGCAAACAAGGAAGTAACTTCAGTCATACTCTGTTAGTTTGGTTACTCTTTGTCTGTTTGAGGCGCAGTTTGAAATCACTGCGCCTGGCGGCCATGTTTAGAAAGTAGTTCGGGCTATCTATTTACCTTTAAAAAAAGAGCGTTTCTCTGCATTTTGGATTAATATTTCATCTCGTGGCGAGTCCTCGAGTCACATGTACATAGAGCTTTTTGGCGCTGTTAGAATGTGTGTTTTTGGAGACTTTGAATGGCTGTACATTTTCCTCCAATTCATTGGCGATACTAACTAACTGGACGACTGTAGCTCACTGTATACTGCATTGTGTATCTTGGTTATGTATGGGCGATATGGCAAATGGGCAAAAATGGCCAAAAGTTGGCCTCCTTTAATGTATTAATCTAAGTTTCAAGGCAAATAACACGATGACCACAGTCAAGGCAAATGTTTTGGATTCTTGTTGTCATACCTGCCTGTTCCCCCAAGTCAGTCACCCTCTGAGACAGCTCCGACTCCTCCCCTTCCTGTTCAATCTCCTCCCCATTTAGCGGATGCAGCGTTTCTTCCTGTGCAAGGCTCTCCTCTTCCTGTGTAAGCTCCACCCCTCCCAGAGTCTCCGTGGGCAGCAGTGAGGTGGGGGGATCATCGGGGGAGGGGCTTATGTGGGTGTAAGAGTCAGAGAACGAATCGGGGTCGTGGCTGGACTGTGCCGGGCTGTCAGGCAGGCCCTCTGATTGGCTGAGTGCATCGCTACTGGGGACGGAGTGGGTGGGGACCTCTAAAATGGAGGGAGGGGGGACTTCGCTGACAGGGGAGGGCGGGAGGCTGGGGTGATCGTCAGGACCAGTGACAGTGTCTCCACTAAGATCTGCTGCTTTTTCTTCTGATACCTGGAGACAGGAATCAGGTCATTACAATTCCATAAGGTATTATGTAAGGGATAATATAGAGTGCTCATTATTGCAACAAAAAAGCCCTGACAGAGTGAATCAAGACCTTGAGGCAAAACTGAGGGATCTTGAAGAGGTTTTCGTTTTGCAATAATGACCAGCTCCCTCTACACATAATCCCACATATTGGCACAAAGAAGCTCAAACAAAAAAGAAGAAGAAGAAGAAAAAAAAGTTAATCAGGACTGCAAACATAAACATCTGTAGTAGAGGTCTTCAGGTACGCTCGACCCAGCCGAGTCTCGGGTCTATTTAAAAGACTGTGGGTCGGTCCGGTACCATTTACTGCGGGTCTCAGATCCCCGACATTGAGATGTGGGGTACTAATCGACAAGTGGCTGTCACAACTGTCAATCACCCCTTTTTATATTGTCAAATAACTCATTAAAAATGAACTTACAGTATCAGAAAAATGAGCACTTGAACAAGCAGCGTGATAAAAACTACCTAAAATGACAGAAACCATCTTTGGGGAAAATGTATGTGGCATTCCGTGTAGTTTGATTTTTTAGTTTGGCTCAAGTTAGAGGTCTTCAGGGATGCCCGAACCCCCGAATACCTGAGGATCAGACCCGGACCCGGCCGGGTCTTGGGTCCTTTCAAAATAGTGTTTTTGGGGCGGGAAATGGTGGCCATCTCGGAAAGATCGAGATTTTTGCGTGGCTAATGACTTTTATCAAAATAACAATCCACAAGGAGTATTTGTGCAAATTTTGGCGCTTCTTTCTGGAAGTGACCAATTTTACATTTAAAGTGCATTTTTTGAGCCCCACTAAGACTCTTTGGGGCTGGTTACTGGGTTTTCAATGCTAGAGTTGATAAGACGGTAAATGCAGGAAACCAGCCTTTTTTTTTGTCGATACGAGTTTCCGGTGGGCGACTGGGGAATTTGGGGTTCTGATTCAGAATAAAATTCCTAATCTGAAAAAAACTAAATAAGTGAGATTCAGGAAGGCTGAATTTGTCTGAAAGCTCTGTAAAGGACATAAAGGTCCCACGGTCATAAAGATCTTGAAAAGAGGTTATCCCTTTGTCAGACGAAGCCCGAAAGGTTACGTCTGTGCAAGAGGGCAGAAATAGATGGTTATTTAAAGTGGGGGAGAGGTCAAAGGTCAGCTCTATGAAGACCTGGGCTTTTCCTCATTTGAATCTATATTTTGATGGAATTACTAACTATTGGATTTCCCTCCTCCCTTTAACTGTGACCTCCGTCACTTCATCCTGGAGCCGGGCCTGACGTGAACTCACATTCTGTTTGGTTCTGTGGCTCAATCTGGTCTCCAGCCCGCCCCCCAGCTATTTTCAGAAATGACAAAGTCCACGGGCCAATCAGGGACCTGCCTCATAGTCAGTGTTGGGCAAGTTACTTTCAAAATGTAATATACTACATATTAATAGTTACTTTCATTTGTAAGTAATAAGTTACTTTACAATATTACTGTCTGTGTAGAGTAACTCGTTACTTATTACACTACCTTTGCATTAATTTTACCAAAACAACAGCAGCAGCAGAATGACATTGCCGCCCCGGAACCATCCCGAAAAATAATTTCAACCGCCTTGAAGTCAGTGTAAACAATCCAAAATTTGAAATGTTATTCTTTTCCTTTGTTATTGTCATCTATAGTGGTTATTTGCGTAAAAACACACAGTTTCATTAGGAAATTATGTGCTTTGATTTAATAAAATGTAACTCAATTTGTAACTTGAGTTACTTGACAAAGTAACTGGTATAATATTACAGAAATCCTATAAGTAATAAGTTATATTACTGAGTTACTGCTAAAAGTAATATATTACATGTAATATGTTACTTTTGTAATAAGTTACCCGCAACACTGCTCATAGTTGACGTCTCCCGAAGCAACGAACAGTAACGTTAACGTTAGTAAAGTCAACACAGCCGTAAGTGCAGTCATTGTGAGATCACGTATCAGGATGTTTTAACCAGGCTAATAGTACCAAAGAACTTTTATGGAAAGAAATGACAGCTCCATATTGCCCCATTGCAACATCAGCGCCCAGCAGCCTCCGCCATTTTTTATTTTTGGAAGCGTGACAGCGCCAAAAGAACCTCGCACAGGCTCGCAGTGGTCAGCTGCGGTAGCGCTGGCCCCTATAATCAGCCTCTCTAAACAGTAACTCAACAGGAGAACACTCTAAACTTTGGGGATTCACATCTTTTCCGGGCGTACTGCAAATCTTGATTGAAGTGGTGTAGTGCAGGGATGTAAAACAACAACCATATTGTGGAAACTAAGCAAAATTTTTCGTTTTCTTTGTTTAGTTTTTTCAAGATAAATACCTAATGAAAAGGACCCGAGGTTCAACTCCCGTTGAGTTACTGTTTAGAGAGGCTGATTATAGGGGCCAGCGCTACCGCAGCTGACCACTGCGAGGCGCATTCTGTTTCCAAAAATGGCCGGAGTGTCGTCTCTTTCCTTCCACGCTCTTTGATAGTACTGTAGTGTAGTAGAACATGGTGTGTTGGTGTCTGACCTGCTGCTCCAGCTCTGAAGACGCTGCGCCCTCTGCAGGCCGCTTCTCCACACCACCGCCTGGCTCATCAAACAGACACAGAAGGAGAATGGGGAGTCATTTTGAGCAGAGGTTCTCAAATGTTTTTCAGCCAAGGACCCCTTACAAGATAGAAAATATGCCAGGGACCCCTTCATTCTGATTTGTGATTTTGGGCTAAGCTTAATTGTTTCCACAGTAACGTGCTTGACTTTTAAATTGATAGGTTTGTTAGATTAGAATGTAATCCATGAACCATTTTAGATTTAAAGCATAACATATTCTCATTGAACTCTTCTGTATGAAGCTTTTGCAAAAAAAAAGTTTTTTTATTTTTATTTTCCTGAAAACTTTTCGCAGACCCCCTGGCAAAGTGCCACGGACCCCCATTTGAGAAGCACTGATTTAGAGCAATCAAGAGGCTGTGTCATTTTCATGATGTGTGTAGTAGTGTGTGTATAACCTGCATGCTCTGCTGTTGATGTATTGCTTTCTTCACAGGGCTCTGTCCCCTCTGTCAGAGGCCGCAGGGTTTCAGCAGCAGCCTCCTGAGTCACACAGACACATGCATACGAACACACACATTATGCACTCAGGCATGATCTTTCAAGCAATGTAGGCCGACCTGGATGCACCAGTCTGTCTTTGAGTGTTTTCAAAGTGCCACTGAACAAGGCACTAAACCACCAACTGCTCAGACTGCGGTGGTACTGGGCGATTCCCAGATGTGAGTGTACATGTGTGTAATTAAATCCCTCAGGCCATTGCTTTACATGAGATTTTCTTAAGTCAACATGCTTGGTCAAATAAGATTTAAATAGGAAAGAGAAAGAGAAAGAGAGAGAGAGAGAGAGAGGGAGAGAGAGAGAGAGAGAGAGAGAGAGAGAGAGAGAGAGAGAGAGAGAGACACACACACACACACACACACACACACACACACACACAGAGAGACAGAGAGAGAAAGGAGGAGGAGTGATACAGTTCCTAATACCACCTAATTTCCAAGTCTTATTAGAGAAGCCTACTTCCTATTCAGGTGACCCAAAAGATAATCAGCTGGGACAAGGAGTTGTCACTTAACAGCACTGCATTTTCATCCAGGTCATCCGTATGTGTTCTCTCAACATCCCCTCGCTAACACTCTGACACCCAGACACATTCAGATGGAGAGGCTCCATACCTCAGGAGTGAGGATCGTCCAGCTGTTGTTGGTACTGCTGCTGCCAGACATGGCCCCCTAGTGGCTTTGCCCAACTCCTGCAACACAAGAACAACAACATACATGAGAACAAATTAAAATGTACAGTACATGCTAGATTCATACAAACATCACCGGCAGACCAGAAATCAAACAGACCAGAAATCAAATATTGAGCCTGATGAAGGTCCTACAAAAAATCATCCCGTATTTTTTCCAATTTAAATAACTAAATCCAAGAACCTTAAAAATTAAGTAGGGAAGGCATTTTTTTTTTAATACAATGAGCACTACACTTGCTAGCAAATCAACTAGCTATCAAATCAAAGTGAGCTGGGGTTTGTATAGAGGTCTGTCACTTGCTTGCTGTCACACTGTCTATTCTGCAGCTAAAAGAAATTTGCATCCTCTCTCCTCTGTTTACACATCCACATGATTTGAATACATGCCTCTGCCATTCAGCCTCACCCATCCTGCTGATAAAGGACCTACTGTAAGGCATTGTTAACACCTTACTGTGTGTGTGTGTGTGTGTGTGTACAGGAAGTCTAAGTTCCTGGGCGCATTCAGTTCTTCATTAGTAGTTAGTGTGTGTTGTGGGTCTTTTAGTGACCCTGGCTTTTGACTAGCTGGGGAATGCTTTGGCAGAGACAGAGGTAACTAAGGCTGGCGCTGTTCTAGAGATACAACCTGCAGAATGGACCGTCCATTTAAAAGCTACTAATGATGACTGGTTAATGGATGCATAAACCACCCAGCTTTAATTGTGTGCAAAATGTACACTAGTTAACATTTGACAGCTTTATTTGGTGGTCAAAGCATTGTGTATTTTTTTTTTTACCTAAATGGCAATCTATTTGGCCGAGGAAACTCCATTTAGACCTAGATCACTGGAGCAGAAACATACAGATTAACGGACCAGTGGATGCTCTTAACTTCCCAGAAACAGAACAATTCACTTCCTGGTAAGAGTACTGGCAAAGTATAAAAAAAAGTCTTACAGCTTTATAAAGCCATTACTCTTTCATGATATAAACAGATAGGGTATGCATATTTACTGAGTGCTGTCTGGTTCTCTTCAGTGGTTTACTTTAACACCACTTTCTCTGTGTAATGACACACTTCACTCCCCAAATTCAATTCTCTCCCAGCACTGCAATTTAGGTCTTCTAATCGAGTGCTTCTTCCCAAGAGAAGTCTACTGAATGTAGCCTGGGACCCAAGGAGCATTGTTGAGCATCTAGTGGAATGGCTTAAAAAAGATACCAGCTAAATATAGCCACGATGAGATTGGAAAGAGAGCATGCAGAATATGGCCTTAGGGAACATAACAGAGGAAGCAAAATGACGACGTGATGTTTTAAAGGGGGCTTTTGGAAAAGCACCATAAAGCAGGCGACTTTCAACTGAGACAAAAATATATTTTTTTGAGAGGGGGATGATGGGATCACTTACTCATTTGCCATCTGACACTTAACGTCTGAGCTTTGCAAGTTAAACGCTTGACGTCCTGCCAGACTGCCTCTGTGCAGGGGATGCTTCTTCTGTTTACTAACTTTCATAACCAACAATCATTTGCTATCAGTTCAATGTATGTGTCACCTAAATTAGGCAATTAACGGCGACGTGTCTTTTGTTTCTTGTTCACTACAGTACCAATATATATGGTTGCAATTGTAGCCCTAATTTTTATTATATATATATATATATATATATTTTATCTTTGTCTGGGCAGGGAAAATGACCAAAAATGGTCAGACCAGTAACTACAGTACAGGCCAATAGGAGAGAAGCATACAATCGCCCAAATGATTCTGGATCAGAAGGCAAGAGAACAGCTCACAGCATCATCAACAATGCAGATAGTCAAATCATCCAGTCTATTTGAGTGAAGAGTGTGACGCCTCAGTCTGACAGGAACTGTCATGGTGAGCTTGATGAGTATTAAAACAAAACGAAATAACTTTGAATCACGACTCGAGTAAGATACTAAATATCTAACAACCCCCCCAAACATTTCACGTTGTAACGGAGAACCTATCCTTTATTTCAAACGAAATTAACATAGTGATAGAGAACAGTCACTCGAGCAACCAGGGAAAAGTGGGTGTCAAACATCAAACGACGCAGTCGATACATACACAACGCGTGTAAAAAAAAAACAGTGTCGTTACTTTGTAACAAAAAAAATGCGTCGTACAGCAATGTCAGTCTTACCTTGTTCCGTCGCTTTACTTTAAACCCTACACAGTCTGTATGGAGATACTTTCCAACAGTTGCTACTAATCTAATGCGTCTTTCTTGCCATCCAACTTCGCAAGAGCTTGGAACGCACCTCCTTCTTGCGTGATCGACGCGCCTCTCGACCAACGACAGACAACGTTCACGCTCGTCCCGCCCCTCGTCCTCAATCTTGACCTGGTGACGCGAGGTTAATCTTGACCAATAGCAATGCAGCATCACACCACTCAACTGAGAAACTTCCAAATAGATTGACACCATGATTGACACAAGCAGGTGATGGTGGGTATAGGAAATATACCCACCATGTAATGTATGTCTTACATGTGTGATAGGCTGTGTTCCACAGGCTTGTGCTGATTCACTCACCAGGTTGATGTTGATATTTATGGGTGGCTGGCTATTACATAAGGGCCTGTAAATTAGAACTCAACATACTTTATACATTTCTATCTCAATTCTAAATGTGTTTTACCTCGGATTTTGGCACATGGGATAGTAACATCTTGTCCTGTGTATTTATGAATGGATCATCCATTGGACTGCAGCACATGTAAATGACATGGCCAATACAGCAGTTATTTTATTGGATAAAATTAATAATATGCAAATGTGTCTTTAATATTTAAAGCCATTAAAGGCACATGGAAGCTATCGGGACATAGATATGACACAGGGACTTTGATATTCTCTTACATTTCACTGTTTACTTCAGCTTAAGAAAAATACTCAGATCAATAAAACTGAAATTATGTTTCTTTTCACATTGAAGGATTATTTATCACCATCACCCAAACGCATATCCAGTTCCACCTAAGGATGTCAACATGGACTTAAATGTACCCTACTGCCTTCAATCTGGGGATGTTTCAGGATGATTTCACACAACACTATTTTCTGCAGAAAAATGCCCACATCTTTAGATAACATAGAATAATCAAACTTTCCATAAATTCTCAACCAATAAAACAAATGAATCAAATCAAAATGAAAGACAGCAGAAATAAAGTTTAAATATTTTGATTTACTTGTTGCTTTATTCATCACACCAGTTTGTCTTGTTATCCAGTCAACATCACAATCAGGGTTGTCCTATCCCTGAAGATCTCAGATCAGCTGGGTTGAATTCAAGCCACTCTGAACCAGTGAACCACTGAAATGCTACAGCATCTGAAAACACAACATTTAGTTTTCTTGGGAACATGTTTGTTTCTTGGGAAGCCAGGAGGAGCATCCTATAGGCACTGAAATACAAAGAAAGAGATCATATGTGTGCATTATCCATAAAATCATTACATGATAGATAGTATTAGATTACAGTTTAGTTTGCCGTGAGCTATAGTTTGTTGTCATATGAGAGAAGAATCATACTTGCCAATGCTTTGCCAGCAATGCTGATCAAACACTCCATGTCTGATGAAATAAAAGCTGGAATAACACTTTACGAGCGAATGGAGAAACAGAGAAAATCAATTTAAGATAACTTGATATACTCTCTCTCCTAGTCTCTCAGTCCAGTATCTCTTTGATGCACCAGCAGCAGAGGAGGAAGTAGAGGCACTCCTTCACAGACTGGATGAAACCATAGGCTATGTTTCCTCCCAGGAAGTTCTTGCCTCGTCCCAGGCCCATGGCCAAGTCACGCAGGTTGTGCCCCAGAGAGGAGGGCATGGCCTGGGGCAGAGGACGCTGGGGGTGCATGGCTCCACCACGGAGGGAAAAGGAGTGATCAGACAAGAGGCAACCAGGAGGCTAAGCAGCTGTGAAAGGAGGTGAGATATGGACAGAGCAAGGAGTGGAAGAACGATATCAGGACTGGGCCCGTCTAACAGCTGAGGTCTGCTCCGCACTCCTGTCACTCTCAGCTCCGTTAATTATAACCTCCTATACAAACCACAGGTTCCCTTCACATCCTGCTTTTTCTCTACTCTTCCGTGCTTTCAAACATCCTCTGATTGATTAAGGCCCTTGTTTACCTTTGTGGTCCACACTGTTCCCCTCTATTCTCTGCCTGTCTATTTGGCAGCCTCTCCCTCGGCTCAATAATCCCTGAATCAGCCCCCTACTGTGCAGACTGCACCTACACTATTCACAAACAAGAGAGTTCCAGCAGCTCCACTGCACCCTCCACATAACTCAGCTCCCTCTCCAACCAATCCACATCCATCTCTTTGTTTGTTCAGGGCAGTTTGTGTCAGGTGATTGTTCTTACCTTCTGACAGCGTGTGCTGTTTGTTTTAATGCAGGTTTTAAGCAGTGACATTGATCGAGAAATGAACGGATTCTATTAACTAGTCTATCAAACAAAGTAATCAATACTGAAGGTTACATGCAGACAATGTATTAAAAGCCAAACTCACAAATAAAGATGAATGATATATGTATTTATATATGCAATCTATATTTTCAGATACAGGTGTAAACAGACATGTTTCCCTAAAAACAAACAAACAAAAAAAAAGTATTAAAACAGAAATGTAAAAAGTAAAAATCAATATTTGTGCAGACTATTTGAAAGTAACCTTTGGCTTCCAAAAACACAAATCAAAAAGTACAACAGCATCATCCACAACATCACTGCCACCACCACCAACAACAACAATGATCTAGAAATTTAGAAACGATTTTCATGCAACAAAGGCAACTGTGATAAACAATGATAATGCACGACCAGTTCACTAATGATGCAGACAGACACATGGGTCTTTTTTTTCCGGCACGCATACTCTCACAATGTAGGGACACATACCAATAGCAGAACTCTTAAGCTCAGGTGTTCTATCTCTGACCTACATGACCTACCAACACCTGAACAGGCAGACTTGAGTGCCTGACTGACTCAGCTGTCAGCTCGGGTATGTGTGTGTTGGACTAGGTGCGAGTCCCCTCTATGGTTGACAGTTAAGGTTTAGGTTGAGAGATCCCTTCTCATATTTAAACAGTTTGGCCTGAATCTGGCCTGAATCTGGCTCTGTGTCACCTATCGGATAAGTCATTATACAACTATGAAAACAATAATCCAGATTCAATACTAAGCTGACCAATCGAGATGGATGGTATTTACAGGTGGACAGGAAACACCCCCCAAAGGTGACATCAAGTATCTGTGATGACAAGCTGAATGTAAGAATGTGCATCAGAGGAAATTGCCATCACTGGATCTGTTGGTGAGTGTGTAGTAGAGTGTCATTTTTGCAGAGTCTTTGTTTAACTGAGAGGCTCGTGTAAGGTTCTCCTGTAGTCGACTACATTTGAATTAAGTACATAAGGTGACTGCATTGATGTGACGTGACTGCATTGAAGAAACAAGGCACGATTAAAAGATATAAAAACAACATCGTGAACGTAGGGAGG
Source organism: Poromitra crassiceps (assembly GCF_964638095.1). Classification (NCBI taxonomy): domain Eukaryota; kingdom Metazoa; phylum Chordata; class Actinopteri; order Beryciformes; family Melamphaidae; genus Poromitra; species Poromitra crassiceps. The sequence continues at coordinate 13,372,683 of NC_139623.1, forward strand.
AAGGAGAACAAAAATGGAACCTCCTCCCAAAATCCTCAAATTTTGTGAAACTGCACACCAGGGAGCAACATTTGGCTTAACATTTGATTAATGCTTGCAATGCTCCAAAACACACCTATGTCCACATGTTCAATTGCCCCCACCCCCTTCATCAACAAGATTTTTTTTAATAAAGAACGTTATTCCCTCTAGTGATTAAAAAAAGAGATCATATATACAGTAAAACTAGTCAACTACTCACTACGACAAACTGTGCATCACATTTGCAGAGGGAAATTCATTGCTTAGATCGCTCAACATGACTCATGATGTCATCAGCATAAAGAGTGACATCATTCAAGGTCCTTCAACTATCTCTCCTCCATCAAAACACTCCGGAAAGAGCTATAGCCACAGATTGTCAATGCAAACCCATGCTAAACTTAACAGCCATTGAAAAGCAATAGAAGGTCAAAAGGATCTGGCCTATGCTTCTCACAATGTACTAGTTACTGTGTTTTTCGATGACATTGCACAATTTGCTTTGAACTCTCCTTTTGATAAGATGTATTCAGACACGATGTCTAGATTCATCGCCTCTACAACAGCTTGGTTTTTTACACGCATTTCCTTCCCTCAACTTGCTCCCTATTAAGCACACAAGACAGACACACAAACATACAGCTGGCATTAGTCTTCTTTGTTGATCTTCTCCATGGATCCCTCCACCTTAAGCAACCAACTTCATGTTCTTTGGCATGATGACAGAGGTGGTGTGGGTAGAGTGCGGACTGCGCCCTCTCTGTGTGTGTGTGTGTGTATATATATTTGTGTTTATCAGGAGATAAACATTCCTCAGAATGTCCCATACGAAATGAGTCCCAAGCTAACAGACAGACAGAAACAGAAATGATGGTCATTGGCATAGCAGTCCCAGATTTGCATACAGGCTGTCCTCCTTGACATCACCAGGTATCACTCCAGGAGTCAAAGTTCAAAAGTCGTTAAAGGGGAGTGGCTGGGGGGGGGGGGGTCTCCTGATCAGATTGTAAGCGAACATGTTTCTGCATATTCACCAGGTGGATTGATTTCAGGGTCGTGTTTGGCTGTTGCACTGCTCCAGTGACACTTGAAGGGAGCGTTTCTGTTTGCGCCTGATTGAGTCTTAGAAACAAAGAACCATTGTCATTGAGTTCATGTTTTCGACTAATATGCTCCAGCAAATCTGAAGATGGAACTTATGTCCACAAATGGGAGGACATGTGCTTCAGCACACTGAAAATCTCATTCATTGTCCCATTCATGACCCTTTCTAAAAGTTCATCGTCAACTCGTCCACCATATATCTCCGTATGATTCCATGTATTCGTTAGGTGTAATCGCATGTTACGTTGTTGTTTTTTTGCATTTTGCATTTAAAAAAATTTTTGCATTTGTTTTCTGCCCTGTTCTGAAATGAGCAAGGGCTCCTCCCTGGTTCACAGTAGGCTGTAGAGAAAATGCAGCAGTGCTTCTCCATCGTTGATGGTCAGATGGTCCGATGGGGCGGAGGAGGGACTGCAGAGGTCACAGTTTGGCTTTCTGAAGGGACAGGAACATGTGGTGACAGCAGCAAGCGAGTGATTTGGCAGAGAAACTGGCGATTACTTTTTATTTTTTGGCTTTCATGGCTATGTTGTGTGCGCCAATGTGTTCAGGTACAGTATGTTTATATGTGGCTGTGTAGTGTTGCTGTGTGTATTGTACTGAGCACATGAAGGTGTGTTCGTCTTGCTTTGCATTGCTGTATGGAAGTGTATATATTTGGGATTATTTCATCGGGGTGTGTGTGTGTGTGTGTTCAGGCCCTGCGCTCTACTGGCTGTTGCAGACACACTTCGCTCCCAGCTGATACAATGGGGAGTCTGTTGTCCATGTGGTAACTGATCAGGTGGCTGACACTTTCAAAGCGATGGTCTTTGGTACGGACCTGAGACAGAAAAACAATCATTAAAACAGGCCCGTTAACCAGAACACAGAATAAAAGACAAGTATAAATACACACCCCTCTACATCTGATCTTACACATAAATGAGCAAGCCTACGTATGGATCTATCTCTATATGTATCTATGTGTCTCCGTTTCATTTTCCATGCACACCGTCAGCCTGACACATTCATATTTCTTGAGCAGACGGGGCAGATTTTTTAATTGGGTAATTAGGGCCAACTAAATGGGCAAAAATGACTAATAGACCCTTTTCACAGCCGCCATTATGAGTGTCAAAGCAGGGTAAACACAGGTGTAACCAATAACATTAATGAGGTCCCTGGCACTGGGACACCTAAATGGAATGGAACCATCATTAATGTTCTTGGTTACACCTGTTTACCTCGCTTTGACACCTCAAAATGGCTGCTGTGAAAAGGGTGTATTAACACATTCAGTGCCACAGCGCTTCAGTAAAATTGTCTGGAGCCTGTGCCAGATTCACTTCCATTCAGTTGAAAACAGCTATAGAATTTTTTCTATTATGGCTATATTAACGGGGCTGGACTTTAATGAAAGATTGAACACTCCTGCTTCTTCCAAAGAAGAAATTTTGTTTCTAGACAGTTCCATTATGAAATTACAGCCTCTCAAAAAAGTGCACTTTCAATGGTTTTCTGTCGTTTTTTTTTACTTTCCAAGTTATAGGCCCTTTTATGAATACCTTTTGCACTCTAATTTCGACCACATTCACTGACTCTGGCTGGTGTTTTCTGATGTGGTGGCGTGTGGTGTGGTTTCTGTGAAGCCTGTGTGACACACACACCTCTCCCCCCCCCCCCCCCCCCTCCCTCCCCCCTCTCCCCTCTCCACCTCTGAGCTGCGGGCTCCTCCCACACGCACAGTTTGTTTTCTCGTTTTTGCCCCGGACAGATCCCAGCGCGCATCATTTCCTTGATGGGCAAACGCGACTGAACGAAAAGGCATGGCCGTTCGGCTTCGGATGCTGCCTTTCTAGGAAATCGTGTGGAGATAGATAGAAGCATAAGAGCTCAGTTGTGAGCGCGGATGCAGCCGAGCCCACTCTCCGCTGTAGGCAGAGCAATATATACGGCGCTGGCAGAAAGCATGCATCGGTTTCCACTTTCTCCGCTGTCTCCTGTACAAAGTAAAGGATCTGAGGTGGGTGGAGCAGCTCCTGTGACGATGTTTAAGGTGGCGCCGTGTGATCCCTTGAAGGGATTCATGCTCACTGGCTAGGTACGACCTTAAACAGCAGAATTATGGAATAATATGAATTATGATTTTAGGACGTCCACAGACGTCCTTGGCACTCCTCGTTACTTTTTTTTAGGACGTCCACAGACGTCCTTGGCACTGAATGTGTTAAGGCAAAAAATGGGTGAAAACAGGTCCAGCACCATGGAGAGCTCCATTCATCAGCTGCTGATGGAGCACAGCTGAGTGGCGATGGAATCGGCCAGGGAAGTGGACTATGAAAGCCCTCTGGTGAGAGAGAGGAGAGGCTGCATGCCAACTCTGTGAGCAAGGCCTGACTAAATGGCCAGTGATTTATGTGCTCCAATAGGTATCAGACTCAGTGTATTGGATTGGTCAATTTAAAATAAATCAATATCTAGTAATTATGCATTATTAAATATGGAGCCCCTTCCACACCCAGCCTTCCACCCTCTCCTTTATGATCTCTTTCCCCTTTGTGATCCATTCTTCCCACCCGGACTCACCACTCCTTCCGGGTCGACCAACAGCAGGTGTTTCGGCTGAGCCCCCTGCTGTCCGGTGAGGACGTACTGTCCAGGCGTGGTCCCAGACTCCCGCACCAGGAAGTCTCCATCGCGGGTCAGCAGCTTCTCAGCTTGCCTGCGGCTCAAGCTACCGTGGAACCAGGTCTCGAACTGCAACTGCTCCACCAGAGGGGGTGCTGCTGACACCGAGCTCGGGCCCCCGGGCCCAGAGACACCCAGGGCATCATCAAACGGCTCTGCAAAAAAAGATAGAGACAATAAGCTCGCTGTGTATCTGGATCCTGGTGATTCCTTCTACACCAAGACATTATGCCCTGACATCGGAATATGCTTTATTTCTCTGTTAAAACGCTTGAAGGGGGGGTATATTTAGACGTGGATAATCTACTGTTTTCATGGGTTGAATACACTTGTTTCTTGTTCACAGTAGAAAATACAAATACATTAAAATGGTATTACTTGTATTTGTTGTTCTGCCAAAGTGGCTATGAGAAACCTAGGCTGTGTTTCAAAAAAGGAATCTTCCTCACTAGGGCTGCCACAAACGATTATTTTGATAATCGACTAGTCACCAATTATTTTAACGATTAGTCGACTAATCGGATGATAAATTGCAGCTTATCGCACAATTACTCAATCGCTCTGATTTAGCCATGATCAGCTTCTAAATTTAGCTTGAAGTTGTTTCAGGCATGTGCCAACTAAAAATAAAGACAACTAAGATGATAATTGACGCAAAAATACATCTTTTAATTAACCAGAAGCAGCTTCGGGGGAACAAAACAAAATATATATTTTTAATTTCAGCTCCCAAAAAACATCCAATGACGTCGATTACCAAATATGTTGGAGATGATTTTGGTAATCGACGTCATCGCGACTAGTCGACTAATCGTGGCAGCCCTATTCCTCACTGCAAATTGTATTTGTCAAGCATGGGAGCAAAGTATGTTGTTGTATTGTTTTATATTACTGTCCTGCCCATTGCTGTCTTGCGACTTGTATTTTAAATGTACCATTGTTGTGATGTTTTATTGTTGTAATGTGTCTTGTAAACCCATGGGGGTTGGGCACCTAGAGTGCATGACACTTTATAATAAATAAATCAAATCAAATCAAATCAAATCAATGTACTTAGAAAAAGGTTTTTCCTTTGAAATGGGCCAGTCAGAACACAGTCAGGTTGTTATGTAGAACGCTTCACACAATTGACCAATAATCTTTCATGGGCAGAGAAAGACAGTGAGTGCAGTGGCTCTTTCTGGCTGCTAGAGACACCACCCTGTTCCCTGGCTGCCAGCAGGGGGCTTCACTGAGCAGACGGTGCCTTGGTTAGAGTTGCACATTTGAGTGACAGATAACTTTTTTTTATGTTGATATAGATACCCACAAATCCTGCCATTTGTTTTAAGTTAATGTAGAAATCATATAGATAATCTAATAATTTAACTGGCCAGGCAGCTAGTTAGCAAGTAGCTGCTACCTAGTCAGCAGCTAGGTCAGCAGGCCACATGTTCACATGTTGTTTTTTGGACAGCAGCCCATTTTAGCCTGATTTATAGCTATAAATGTGATATTCTTAACACAAGTCATTCACTAATATAAAACAACAGTTAGGGGCATTGTCACACACAGACAAATCGACAGTCACGAAAGGGCACTCACTCATGTCAAAAGCATCTCTGTGAGCATTTCCATTGGCTGCAACTGCTGGGGGGCGTGGCTTATCCACATTGACATATGAAGGGTCATCAAAGAGTTCCCGTCCCCCTTCCTTGGCACCCACTGAAAGGAAAATACATTTTGGAGATCAGTAGCATTGGCCCATCTTCTCATTTGCTATCAGCCTCTATGCATATCAAAGCCACAACGTGTAACTTCCTGCTGAACACCAGTAACATTGGCCTCAGCTGCCACTGTGGTAATTACAGATGCTTACTTATAGGGGTGTCACAATATATCGTCCCACGAAATTTCGCGACAGTAAAACGTCACGATATGTATCGTTGAGATGAAATCTCATATCGCAATTTTTTTTTTTTTTTTTTTCTTTTTTCAAAAATAGACAAAGAAACGTCTTTGTTTGTTGAAGTTCAATGTGTGGAAAGTAGTTCAGTTGAACAAGTCTCTGAAGAGACACATGAGAAGTTATACAGGAGAGAAACCATTCAATTGAGTTTCTGGCAAAACTGTTTACTTGACAGGAAAAACTGAAGATGCATAAAAAATAGACTAAGAAAAGTCTTGTTGTTTGAGTTTGAAGAAAAACTGAAGATGCATAATGAGAGTTTATACTGCTGAGAAACCTTTTAGTTCAAAGTAAATCTAAGTGATGGTGTAACTCATTCTATTTCAAGATAAGCCTTATCTCCAATCTCATGTTTTTTCTAGTTGTTATTGTAATAACAATTTCCCACAACAGCATGTTTTGTATTTGTGCATTTCAAATAAAATACTACTTTTCCAGTCATATATTGTCATTATTCAAGTTTAAAAAAATATTGTTAAAATCGTATCGTATCGTTATCGTGAACCCAGTATCGTGATACGTATCGTATCGTGAACTGAGTGTATCGTGACACCCCTACTTACTTACTTTCCTGCTTGTACATTACATTCAGATATCAGTGTTATTTTACAGTTTCTGCTTGTACTCTCTACTTTGTTAACCTTTTTGCAGTGTTTAACTGATTCGCTGGAAAAAAAATTGCTCCAAATATGCCTAAATGTTGTGTCAAAAACAAGTTGCTAATTGCACCTAGCTATAGCTGGCGATAAACATATTTCACTTCCCATACGTGCTTCACACTAAAAGCATCCCGTTAGTTTATCAGTGGAGAGCTTTTAATATGAAGGAGCTGCATCAGGAATTGGAGTTACATCCAGGTAACTTTCATGCTCCAGGACTCAGCCTCGAAGTTACATGGTGCATACAGGTGTTCAGGGCGTGGGAATGATAGAGGCGCTATTCTCCCCATTAGAAGTCAGTGTACACCAAAATGATTTAAAAGCTGTAACATGTCATGTCAAAGGACATGATGTGGGGGAAAATGGCCTCGCAGTTTCCGATTTCCGTCTTTCCCTGTGACTGAAACAGAATTCTTAGCTTGGGTTAAGGCTGTGTATCGGCTGTGTGGGTTAAGACCGTTTCAGTGCTTTGCATGCTGGGAAAAAAACACATGCTCAGAGAGACTTCTGTAGTGGAAGCATTGTCCTCAAGTACCCTTTTGCTGTTGCCTTACACAGACCCATGTATACATACAAACATAGCTCAAAGGCAAAATGAGATACAGTGTGTAAAACAAACAAAACATACAAAATGTAAGTCTGACTGTGAAACAATGAGCCAATGAGTCTGATTACTAGTTAATCTTAAAAGAGACCACTTAACTGACCCCTTCCCAGAGAGAGAGAGAGAGAGAGAGAGAGCTCACCTGGTAGAGGAGGCAGAGGCTGCTTGTGTATGTCATTCTGGCCGGGCTGTCCATAAGGCTGCACAAACAGGTGCAAATAAACACATCATGAGTCACAGATCCCCACACACATACACACAGATAATGTCACAGCATTGCAGCAAAGGGTGACTCAGTGACTCTGCTCTAGGGGTTAAAAAAGGTCAATGGTTATTTCCCTATTATAATAGCCAGTCTTCAAACAGAGCAGAGAGCTACTGTACTGCTGGCTTGCGGTTGCTTTATAATTCCCTGCAGACAGAGTTGAGCCTGTTCTTAGACAGATAAGTCGATTGTAAGTTTAATTTAGGTGCATCTATTCTGAACTGAATGCCGCCAGTGTTTTGGCTGTGTTGAAGCCTGTGTAGTTACTGTGTAGTTACTGTTACAGGGGCGGCTGTAGCTCAGGAGGTAGAGCGGGTCGTCCACTAATCGCTTTGGATAAAAGGAGGTCGGTGGTTCGATTCCCGGCTCCTCCAGTCCGCATGTCGAAGTGTCCTTGGGCAAGACACTGAACCCCAAATTGCTCCCGTTGGTGTGCCAGCACCCTGCATGATAACCTGCCGCCATCAGTGTGTGAATGGGTGAATGTACCTACTGACTGTAAAGCGCTTTGGATAAAAGCACTATATAAATGCAGGCCATTTACCATTTACCATTTACTGTGTAGTTACTGTGTAGTTACACGCCTTCATCCTTGTGCGTTTCTCTCACCAGCGTGGCCCCAGGGCGGGACCTCATGTCGATCAGTCCACCAGGAGGAGGCTGTTTTCCGGGAAAATTATTATAATAAGGGACCTCGGGAGGTGGGGCAGCCTCATCATCCTCTTCCTCCCACGCGGAGCCGTCAAACGGAGCCATTCTGGGAGAGAGGGGGTAATGCATGAACAAAGAGTATGCACACTATTTGGAAAGGATATTCCTTGGAGAGAAAGCGAGGTGAAAAATACAAACACAAGCTCGTGTTATTATCACATAGAGGCCGTTTACACCTGGCACTAACATGCGTTTTCTGTGATCAGATTGCAATCGGATAGTGCTTGACCACTTGAAAGTACAGGTGTAAACGCCCCCAAGACACATTGAAGACGGATTGCGATCTGATCGGTCAAACCAGTTCCAGAGGTGGCCAGGGACGCATTGTGACCACATTGAACACGTAAAAAAAAGTGTAAATGCAATGTGTCACCCGTTTTGGGTGATCAGTTTGGGTTACCGCTGCACGCGCACGTTCGCTAGCCTCTGGGTGGCTTACTGTCTAGCTTGTGTTTCGCGCTAGTTTGCTAGCTTGCTTAAACAGTACTCCCACTAACAGGGTGCGGCCTGCAGGAGCTTGCTACTTTAGTGATTAGCTTCCTTTAGACGGGTAAGTTTAGATGGAAGTAGCTCGCCTCAGAGCGCAAACTATGTTAGCACACGGAGCTTTCAATGACAGGTGGGCTGGAAGAACGAAGAGTGACGTCTTGGGAAACTGAGCGGATGTGACGTGTCACGGGGGAAGGTATGTGGGTGGCCGTCTCATTCCCAAGCTTACCACGCCACCTGCTGGTGGATGGTTGGTTTTATAAAAAGGTAATTTTTGGAGCAAAATTATATTCTTCCAGTTGGCTGCTGTGCGCAGTGAAATGGCACTAGAGTGAGAGCTCTCGTTCTCACTCGTAAAACCTGGGTTGTAGCTCAACCCTAACGTTTTCTGTGATCAGATTGCAATCGGATATTACTTGACCACATTAGCCTGATTTCATTTACACCTGGCGTTAAAATGCGTTTGGATCTGATTGCAATCTAATTGCAATCTGATCACCCAAAACGGGTGTCCTCTCAATCCGCATACAGTTGCTGTATGCGGATTGAGAGGACACATTGCATTTACACTTGTGTTCAATATGGTCACAATGCGTCCCTGACCACCTCTGGAGCTGGTTTGACCGATCAGATCGCAATCCGTCTTCAATGTGTCTTGGGGGCGTTTACACCTGTACTTTCAAGTGGTCAAGCACTATAGATGGCATTAGAGTGAGAGCTTGAGTTCGAAACGAAGTAAAACGCATGTTAGTGCCAGGTGTAAATGGCCTCTTATATTCACCTTATTCTTTGCCCATACAAGGACCCTTCTGCATGACGTCATTTCGTAATCGTCTTTCCGGTTTTAAACACGGAAGTAGAGTACGCCTACCGCAGTCATTTAGACTTGCCAAAAAGCTGTTTTCAAGCTAAAAAAACCCAAACTGTTGTAAAGTTTTAATATTTGTCGGGTGAGAACGTAACATACAGTATATGTGACCAGTTTATCAGAATAATGAATATTGGAAATCTTTAACGAGCAGCGAGGACCGCTGGCTGTGCTGACACCGGTCGGACTAGCTATCTGTCAAACCCCACTGTAGGCTACTGGCAGTGAGAAAACACTGTCGACGTGCTTTTGTAACTAACGTTAAACAGCCACCGGCTCCTCGCAGCAGTAACGTTATGATCATGTAACTGAAGTTGGCCGCAGTGTAGCTTAATTCTGAATGTTGCCAAACTTCATTCATACCGACGTTTTTATTTTAAAAATGGCCGCCAACTAGCGCTGAACCGGAAGAACAAACACGTTGCGTCGAACGCGGAAGAGAGAAAAAGTGGGCGTGGTGAATAAGGTGAATACACTTACCTGTCGTGGGGTGTGACCAGTTTGGGGGGGTTCTTCAGATACTGTTTAAAACGCAGTTCGAAAGCCTGGCCAATGGTGCTAATGACCTCCTGGGCCAAGCCCTCTGAGCACTCCAGGATGTGACATGCTGCAGGGGAAGAGGCAGGGATGACAAGTCAGGAAGTGGTGGCATGGACAGGAAGCACACACATCAGCAGATGAATGTATCAACCTGCAGGCATAGTATCCAGGGAAAGTCAAATGAGCACGCATGCACAGTTTAAACGACATCTCATAAATACACACTTGGAAACTGCCCAATTCAACCACAGCCTTCCACTGCTGGCACTGAGCAGCTCCACAGGATCAGCCGGGTGTAAAGTGCCTTGACATCTTGGCAGTACCGTAGTTGTTGATGGAGTGTCTCTGGTTCACTTTACCTGCCCAGAGTTCCCCCAATTTGCAGAATCCCACGAAAAATCCCATATCTGATCTGACTACAAGCAAGCCTGAGTGAAGGTGACATTTTTCTCACCTCTCTGGTTGACAGGGTCTTTGGCCACATACGCTACGTACTCAGCCGTATCCTGAAGGAGAGAGGGGAAGACGGTGAGGGGAGGAGGGAAAAATCAAGGGGAGGAATATGTGATGGTCAGGTTTAGGATCAAAAGGTTGGGAAGAGGAGAAACGGGAAAATCTTTCAGTCATAGGCGATGTTAAAAACACACGCGGAGCTAGAGGAGAGATGGCAGGAAGTGAACAGATAAAGCTGGGAAGAGAAGGACAGCAAAACCCGTGAAGAAGCAATAGAACGAGTGGTATTGGTAGGACGAGATACTGACCAAAGGCAGAAGGAAGATGGAAAAAAGTGGGATAGAGAGAAGATGATGGATAGAGAGCAGAGAGAGAGAGAGAGAGAGAAAGAGAAAGAAAGAGAGAGAGTGTTGGGTGACTCACTGGGTCTCCTCCAGAGGCGAAGGAGATGGACTGCATGTGATGATTGGCGATTATCTGTGGAGAAAACAAAAGGAAAGAAAGAGGGAGAGAGAGAGAGAGTGAGAGAATGAGAGAGAGAGAATGAGAGTACATGTGGGTGAGATGACGGATGTGGGAAGTGAGATGACAGCATATTATGGGATAGAAACACAGAAATGTGGAATCATTACTGAGAAAAGTGTTTTTTTCTCTCCATTGCAGCGGTATGAGTTTTTGACGGTATGATAACCTTGGACAAAAATACCACGGTTTCACGGTATCGTGGTATTGCGGACCTTTATGTGCGGAGTGCGGACCATCTGTGTTTTTACAATAGCCGAAATATTCCCATACAGCCGACGTCGTCTTTTTAGATGGGGGAAAGTTCAGGGGGGGTCGTTGCGTTCTCCTGCTTCAGCCATTATCACACACACGCTTGTAAACACAGTCAGGGACAGCTCCTCTCTACTGTGCTCTAGTCTAGGTAGGCATGCAGCCAGGGGGAGGGGCCGCGTAAGCTGCACTCTGCAAGCGACCTGGGCACTTTTGTTTAGGGGAAACAGCTGATACCGTGGGGAAGGTATGACGGCAAATCTTAGTGGTTTTGATACCGTGACTTTTTCAAAGCGCGGTAAACCTTCAAACCAGAAACCGCTGCATCCCTAATTGCAGCACCATCAGCTGCAGCAGAGATTAAAAAATAATAAGTAGGGAAGACAGAGGGAACACCTTTTTAACAGTCTGCAATAACAACACAAACACTTGCTAACGCCGCCTGTACAATGTATGGTCTGTATCTGAGGCTTTACTGGTGACTGCCTGGGTGTGTGTACGGCAGGGGCGGACTGCATAATCGGGCACGTCGGGCAAATGCCCCGGTGGCCTGGCCTGGCCTGGCCTGCAAGCAGGCGCCGCCTACTGGTTTACTAGTGGTTTTATTACTTTATTCAGGTTTAAAGTGGGTGCATCTCATTGTAAAATTGGACTTGGCCCAAATTGGGCTTCAAACGGCCCAAATCGGGCTTCAAACGGCCCAAATCTGCCTTTAAACGACCCAAATTGGGCTTCAAACGGCCCAAATCTGGCTTCAAACGGCCCAAATTGAGCTTCAAACGGCCCAAATTTTTCGCCGCCGCCCTTCGGACGCCAGCACGCGCATCGGCCCGTATCGGCCTGGCCTGCTTGGTATCTAATGCCCGGCCTGAATTATGATCCCAGTCCGCCCCTGGTGTACGGTACAGTGACTTTCTACGTGCTGCGTTTTGATGTGTGTGCTGCTGAATACCTCGCCACACAAATACACATCATAGGAGCAGGAACACATCCTGCCCCGTGGCACTGCGGGGATGAGGACGATGGTTAAGAGAGATTTGTGCAGCTCTTGTGGCAAATGAAGTGGACACACAGTTTAATCTGGGGATCCCTTCAATGACTACGTTTACATGGAATGCAATAATCCGACTATTGGGTTTATTCTAAATAAGACAATAGTTCGATTAAGGCGTTTACATGAGTTGCTTATAGAATATTCCATTCATAGTCCTGTTTACAGGATTCCCACACATTTTCATGGATACAATGAAAAAAAAAAATCCATGACTTTTCAATGATCCATCATATAATTTCCCTGTAATGTGGGGCGGTGACTCTGAATCAATACCAGAAATGATTACTACTGTACACTGGACAAATAGGACACACCTTGTTTTTGTGTCAATTATAAAGTAATTTATTGATGGTCCCTATGTCAGCCTCCAGTGGTTGTGGTAGTGTTCTGGCAGGTGAGCTAACACTGCAGGCAGGCCCGTAGCCAGGGTTTGAGAAATACCAAGGTCATTTTAGCGCAGCGTGGGGGGTCCTGGGGTGGCTGTGCCCCTCCGGTTAGAAAATGTTGTCCATTCTAAAGTAAAATGCTTCAATCTGGTGCACTTTGAGAGCAAAATGAAGAGGCTAGATCTATAAAGAACTACAGACATCATGTTAGATTAATATCCTCTTTACTGTGCTGTTGCTTTACAATGATACAAAAAATAAATGTCTCCCCACATAATATATATTTTGCATACAGGTCACATATGGCAGAATACTGCTCAATTAAATACAATGGCCCATCTACACAAACATCACTTACAGGGGAGTTACTTACCCAGTCACTTCAATAGAACTATCCCCAAAGTCTAGCCCCCAATCTAGCCCCAATGCAAAGTTTGAACGTTGTGGTGAGTTATGTCTCTTCCTTCTATAGCACACAGAGAGGAAGCAAATTGTTGCATTTCTGATCAACTATGTCATATATCATGTTATTTATGAGGGCTTTAAAACATCAATGACAGATGAATAGATCTGGGACCCGGGGCTATTTTTATAAAAAAAAATAAAGAAAATACTGAGGTCATGACCTCGGTGTCCTCAATGGTAGCTACGGGCATGACTGCAGGGTGAGAAGAGGGTCTGGAGTGAATATACAACTTAAAACGAACTTCATGGCAGTGCACGTACCACTGAAAACGCAGTGCAAACATGAAGTGAAGACACGTACGTGATAGTAAACAAAACGTTGTCACACATCAACACATAATAGAGCTACGTTACGTCAGCAGCTACAGAAAATACATTTACCGTTATGTTACATTACGTGGATTCTGGTTATCCATGGAAGATGTAAGATTACTGTAACAATTACAAAATTCCATGACTTTGCCAAAACTTTCAAGGATTTTACCAATTCCATTACTGAAAATTTGATTTTGAAATTCCATGACTTTTCCAGGTTTTCCATGGGAAACCTGTGTTTACACATGGCCACAGAATATAACATTCTGAAGTGAACCCCAGCTCACTTCCTGTTCCAGTTTTTCTATGGACATTGAGGAAAAAGAAAGAAGCAGAGCAGGACTGACAATTCCGTGAAAACCGTCTATAGTCCGATTAATGACTGAAGACGCACGCCCACCACGCCCATGTTCTTACGTCCTATGTCCAAATTTCCTTCCAGAATTGGACCTGAAACCCTTTCTGTCATGTAGCTACCCTGGTGGTTCTGCTGGGACTTCGTTTTGTCGGTGGCGTCATCTTTTCTTTTGTAAACAAGTTGCGCAACACTCGCTGGAAACTAGAGCATCGTCAAGCAGGTGGATTGCCAAAATGCTGCGAAAACACTGATAGGACATCATAGTGCAATTAAAGAGGTATACATGTTTACAATGCACTTCAATAATGCGACTAAGATCTGAATACCTGTACTCCACATCTTAATTCAACTATTGCTTAGTCCGACTATGACCTTATTCAGATTAAGGTCATCAGAAAATGCTGTTTACATAGCACTGTCTTATTCAGAGTATTGTATTAATCGGGTTAATATTGGAATATCGCTCGTTGTCCCATAGGGCCCCATTTATGAAAGTTCCCTATGCACAGATTTTGTGCTGATGACTAGGCCTGTGCGATATAAGGAAATCTGTGATGTAACAACAATATGACTTGCAATAAACAAATATTGAAGTATGCATATTAGTTCCTATGTCTTTCTGCTTTAATACTGCTAACCCAAACACTGAATAGTGTATGCCCACAAGCATGGCTCTTTGTTACCGACTCAAGCTGAAACTAGACCTAGGGCTCTATCTTCCCAACGGCGGTCATTTTGCATTAGCGCCCGTTTTGCGCTGGGATAAAAAGCCCTAATAGTGGGCGTGTCGGCCCGCTGCACTCCCCTTAACTCATTCACCGCCAATGACGTCTTTGACGTGTTATCAGAAATAGCCCTCCCCGCCAATGACGTGTTTGACGTGTTTTTGTTTTTATTGGTGCAGCGCCTGCAGCAAACACTTGCCCAGCCTGTGACACAGACACAGGTCCCTGCCTTCAAAGGGTAGCCGACAGCACGCGATCAAACACATACCGCAGCTGTTGTTTTGAAATTGAGCAAGAGGAAAAGCAGCAAAACGGGTAACGCTTCCTTGTGCAGACAGGAGAAACGCCATTGAAACGCCCTCGGCGCGCTGCACGAGCTGGAGTCGCCTTCCTCTGTGCCAGCCAGGAGAAAACGGGAGAAAGTAATCAAGAGATGTGTTTGATCATCGGAGGAATGAGGAAATGATCGATCAGTTTGCGAGGGCGGTGAGGACGTGTTGAATAGCCGAGGGGAAAACGGGAACGATCAAATAGAGAGGATATGACAGGGAGACATGGACGAGGACGGGTGTACCAGAACAAATCAAAATAAACACAGGAACAGCTAGGCAGCAGCGGGCAGAAGGCAGACACAGCAGCCCGCTGTCCTTCTCAAGAGCTCTTCAGTTGGTTCATGAAATCGCTGGGCTGCGTGCCCTCCAGTGTTGCTCCTGGCCAATCCCAGCGCCACAGGGCGTGGTTATTGCTTATCCTATGTGGGGTTAGAAATCTAAAAGGGGGATCGTGTGTGTGTGTGTGTGTGTGTGTGTGTGTGTGTGTGTGTGTGTGTCTGTCTGTCTGTCTGTCTGTCTGTCGGTGTGTCTGTCTGTCTGTCTGTCTGTCTGTCTGTCTGTCTGTCTGTCTGCACACTCACTCACACCGAGTAAACTGTATTGTTGAATGTAAAAAAAAAGCACTTCATGTGTATATATATATATATATATTTTTTTTTTTTGTCATTTGTGTCCTAACGAATAATATTTACATGTCTGATGTCAATACAGTTCAAAATAAAAGAATTGAGAGTGAGTTATGCCTGAGATTGTGCCCTTTTACAAAAATTGCCTTTTCTCCTGTTTATTTTCTCTGGGAGACCTTCTGGGGGAAAACAGGGTGTATATAAATGGCTATAAGTAGAGTACAGAACATGCTAAAAGCTCACTTTTTTTTCCCTGGTGAACCCAGAGACGTACATCTTCATTTTGAGGTATTGCAAATCACTCTGGTGCTAATAGATAATTTACTGTGGGTCTTGAAAGATGACCAACAATTATGAAAATCTTTGGCCTGTGCTAAATATTGGCAGTCCTAAACTGGCCCTGAATGAGTTAAGAGCCACAGCGTCACCGCCATCACGTCACCAGCTTCTTTCTTGCTGAGAGCAAGCAGAGAAACAGAGAGAGAAAAGAGAGAGGGTGAGAGAGAGAGACAGAGCGAGAGAGAGAGGGGAGGAGAGAGAACGAGAGAGGGAAGAGAGAGGGCCGCCGCGCAATTACGCAGTGATGTCCCAAAGCTTGCGCTTACTGCAATTAGACGTTTCGTTCATATAGGCTATAACATAAGCCTACACATCTAAAAATATTTGTTTCTTTAATAGGGTAGGAATGTGTGAGATTTTACTTCTAGCCTATTCCAATAGCCTGTGTCAGAATTGTCCACTCTGGTTAAGCCATTGACTGCGGTCACGCCATCCGCGCTGTGGAGAAGCTGGTCTTGCATGCGTGCAATTGCAGGGAAAAAGGTTACTGTACTGGCCGGACACTACTGGTCGGTGCCCTGGGTGGGGAGAGGCAGCTTGGCACAACACAGTCACAACTTTCTCAAAAGCAATCTACTGTTACCTCACACCACAAACCTGTATGGTCGGGAATTATGTAGCCTAATAAAACCATGACAAACGAATTCTCATTTTTAAATCAAGGTGTGTTTTTTCTACAATGTAGGCTATAGTTGAAAATCAGAATCAGAATCAGAATCACTTTTATTGCCACAGTATGCAAGTTACATACAAGGAATTTGTCTTAGTGTCTGTATGCAGCGTAGCGGTCACATCAATATACAGAGATAAGAAGTAGGAAGATAACTAAACTAAACTAAACTAAACTAAACTAAAACTAGAACCCTGGTTTCCCTGGCCAGTGACACTTAGGAATAGACTAGGTGACAACCAGGTATAGATTGGTGACAAACTGGAGAGACAGTTGACGGTCGGAGAGACGGCAACCCGGTACGGGATGGGTTAGCACCCCAGACTGGCTCTCTCGTGAGGGAGAAATCCACAAACGCTATGGATTAGTCTCCCGAAAATCTGTGTAAACATCGGTGCGGCCTGGGGTCCTCCAGGCTAGAGCGAGGTGCTCGGCGCAGCCGGATGACATGCAGCGCACAGGCCTTCTTGAGGCATCTATTTTTCCATTGGATGCCTGACAACCAGGTACAGAGCTGTATGCCTGTGTTGTTGGGAGAGGGCCTGGTAAGACGAAGGAGGAGAGCGGCTGGGAGACAACCCACAATGCCTTATGCCTACCCCACACTACAGGATAATTTGCAAGATTATGGCCAAGATTCCCCCCTCCCGATTTTCTCGGGGGTGCTCGCGATTTGAGGCGCGTCGGGCAGATAATCTTCCCAAAAGATCCTGTAGTGTGTGGGGTTCAAAGATTCACAATCGGCAAGACTGCCTCTTCCCGACTGTGAATCGGGCATATCTAACATGTTAGATATTTACAACCCGACAGGCGATTGCATCTTGAGCAGAGAGCCAGTAGTAGCTGCGTTTCCATACAGTTTTTCGCAAAATAATCTGGTCCGCGTCCGCCCGCAGCCCCGCACAGAAACAAAGAACGAGGAAATTGTCATCGAGGTGAAATACCCGTGCGTCTTTGAACGGGACGGAAAACTAATGCTATACTGCAAAGCATGTAGCCTACAACAAGCGCTTAGATCGGCGAGTGTCCGCACGGAAAAGTGAGTCAAATCAGCAGACACGCCCCTCCACAAGGCACCTGTGCAGACGGTTTTCGCCTGGCCGTGCACAGTAGAATGGACGCGGCTGGGCGGACAAAGTGGAGTTTTCAAGACTTCCGCGAGCAGAAAACCACACAGTGTATAAAAGCTCCACACGTTTCCTCGTCAAGATTCATTTTAAAAGTTAACGTCGAGCCCTGCTTCCAAGGTGAATCTTCAGCATAATCTTCTAGTGTGTGGGGTTGCATTTGAACAGACGCGATTGTGTGTGTGTCCCAAGATTGAAATGTTAAAAAATCGGCTCTCTCTGTCCTGTAGTGTGTGGGCTCTCAAGATTTTTATAATCTTCAAGGATTTGAAAATCCTGTAGTGTGGGGTAGGCATTAGCCTCCATGCACCGAAGGGTCTTTCAATGCTGCGACGTAGCACTAGCTTTATTGCAGCGGACTGGGAGTGATCAACCCTTCCGCGGGCAACGTTGCAGACAGAGTAGGAAGGCTGATCCGTAGCGGCTGCTTCCGGGACGCGGGTCGGGGTCTTAATCGGCCTCGGCTGGGTCTACTGGGCGAGGGTGTATGATGTTGAACTGACCCGAAACACCTTGCGACCCCAGTCGACATCACTGATGACGCGTCCCAGCGCATGCCGAAGTATGTATTTTGAACGCAAGACAATCGCAAAGTTGCAAGTGCAATCAAATCGAGTAAATATATACAATATGTACATGAGTGGTGAAGTGTTCTGTGGATGATAAATATGAATTTACGTTGGATTTACATGAGATTTACAGACTGAGTTAAATAGACGTTAAATAGGCAGTGGATTTACATGAATTTACAGTCTGAGTTAAATAAGAGTTTACATTGAATGTACCGGTACATGATATTTACAGGCTAGGTTAAATAGGCATTAATGTGCAGTGAATTTACATGCATTTACAGTCCCAGTTAGACAGGCATTAAAGTATGAGTTCCAGTTTTATGGGGGGGGGGAGTTCAGTTGAGTTTAGGAGGAAGTAGTGAGTTTGTGTGTGTGTGTGTGTGTGTGTGTGGGGGGGGGGGGGTTGTTTGTGAGGCTCTTGGCGGAAGGGGTTTCCGGGCCTTGTTGGTGAGGCTGATGGCGGTTGGGAAGAAGCTGGTCTTGTGGCGGGTGGTTCTGGTCTTGGCAGACCTCAGTCTCTTGCCGTGGGGGAGTGTCTTAAAGAGTTTGTGGCCAGGGTGGGAGGGGTCAGCCATGATCTTGCGAGACCGCTTCAGTGTCCTGGCTGCATGCAGGTCTTAGAGGGATGGCAGGTTGCATCCGATTATCCTCTCAGTGCAGCGGATGATGCGCTGAAGTCTGTTGATGTCTTTGAGAGTGGCAGCAGCATACCAGACGGTGATGGAGGAGGTGAGGATGGACTCAACGATGGAGGTGTAGAAGTGCACCATCGTGGCCTTTGGCACTTTGAATTTCTTCAGCTGCCGCACAAAGTACATCCTCTGCTGTGCCTTCTTAGTGAGAGCTCTGATGTTCAGCTCCCATTTTAGGTCCTGGCTGATGATGGTCCCCAGGAAGCGGAAGGACTCCACAGTGTTGACTGGGGAGTCACCCAGGGTGATGGGGGAAGGTGGGGCTTTGTGCCTCCTGTAATCCACAATCATCTCCCAAAAACAACGTGGCATTCCGAGGAGAGAAGAGTGTGTGCAGGCGCGAGTGGAGAGTGACATCCATGCCGTGGGTAAATGGATCCAAGCAAGGATTTCCTGCACTGCACGGAGATGTGGAGACTGTCTGCGCTCAGACACTGTCTACGTCTGCGTTTGCACTAGGACCAGCTAATTCCTGGCGTTAAAATTGAGAGCACCCACGGCCCCTTTTTCTAACACATTGCGCTGGAACGCCTATTTTGGCACGGGCAACTCCCAAACCTCTCTTTGCGCTCGCCACATACCGACGGTATCTTCCCCACAGCGCTAAATGACACTTGCGCGAGACACATATGATAGGCTAGAGGCCCACCGACACGCCTGGGCCACGCCTACACCTGTGTCATCACAGCGCAAAACTGGACGGTGGAGGCAGACGATAGCTTAAGACGCTGGGAAGATAGCAATAAGAGGCGCGCAAACGCAGCGCAAACGATAGCGCCGTACAACGATATAGGGCCCCTAGTGTGTTTGGGTTCTGGCGGAGGGGCGGAGCGCACCGCAAGAGAGGTGTGTGCTGGATTTACAACATATATCTATCTTCTATACCTATCTATCGATATATAAATTTGGCAATGTGGGCTCTGTTCTCTGTTTCAATTTTTGTCCCACTGACACACACACACACACACACACACACACACACACACACACAGACAAGGAGGCCTTGTGACATCGCTGATGTCATCAGTGATGTCATATGACTGATGATGAGGAGAAAAGGCTTTCGCACACCTACGCGACAGGTGCGTCGGAGAAGGGCAAAACCCGACACAGTGAGAAAGAAGTAACTCCCGCACACTGTCTCCAAATGCAAATAAAAGTTTAACTTTTATTTGCATTTGGAGACACCAAATGCAAATAAAAGTTTAACTTTTATTTGCATTTGGAGACAGTGTGCGGGAGTTACTTCTTTCTCACATACGACTGATGATGTCATCAGTGATGTCATAAGGGGGCACACACACACAAGGAGGCATTGTCACTGATGACATCGTCAGTAATGGCATAAGACTGATGATGTCATTATTGATGTCATAAGGGGGCACACACACACACCCATGTAAACTTAAGGGCAATAACATTTTGTGAGTAACACACACGCACGCACGCCAATAGGGCGGGCGAGGCCACGTGGCAGCCGAGCTGCGGGCGAGGACGAGCAGCGGCCAAGCTGTGTATGCAAGCTGCAGGGCCAGCTCGGCGAGCTGCAGGGTGGGCGAGCCTAGGAATCATGCGCGCGTAGCGCAAAAAATGCCTAGGAAGACAAAATTATTGTAAATACGATTTATTGTCCAGCCCTACTGTTGGCCGAATCACGCAAATGTTGTGCTTGAGTGAAATTGTCATTTATAAAAATGTCAATCAAAATCAGAGTTTTACATCCACTGGCTCCGATGTTCTGTGAAATATCAAAAGCTAAAATTTGATATCATTGATATCATTGCCCAGAGTATGAATGCAACAGGCATAATTTCCATGTGTTATTTAAACCTATTCTTTGAAATGACCACATAATAAAAAGTGTCATAAATAAATTAAGCCCCAGGATGCCATATTTGTTTAACAACCACTAGCTATTTCTAAGTTGGCAGGAGGTAGAGGGAACAACATGAACTCCCAAAAGCAGAGAACTCTCCGGAGATCTCTTCCACTACTTCAGTAAACACAGTGCAGGCTAGCCAACAGTCTGACCTGTTTGCAGTCGGCGGCCAGCAGGTTCAGGCTGCTGGTGGAGACGGTGAGGCTGATCGTCATGCCAGCAAACTGCAGGTTGCTCTTCCCCAGGATAGACGACAGACAGCGAGAGGACGGCTGCAGATGAGAGGGAGTCAGGGAGGAGACACAGAGGAGAAGGATGGAGTCAGGAAGAAGACACAAGCAAGGTGCACAGAAAACAACAGAGCATTCATCGTGTTTCTGAAGCCTGTGTGTGTGTGTGTGTGTGTGTGTGTGTGTGTGTGTGTGTGTGTGTGTGTGTGTGTGTGTGTGTGTGTGTGTGGGAGTGAGAGAACAGCTGCACTGTGAAAGTGATCCTGTCTCCTAGGCCAACTGTGACCAACGGAGAGTAGAAGGACAGTCCACATACTGTAGGCTGGGCCAAGAGCATCACACAGACCATGCCAGTGGCACTGTGCCGGACAGTTTGTAGAAGCAACTTCACCTACGTCCAAGGAGCGTGGAGAAGGGGAGAAAGCTCTGAAGAGGTGAAAAAGCTCCAGCAACACTTGTCGTATAAAGAACAGCTTCAGCCTCTTCTTCTCATGACTACATCTGAAGCATAGCTGCTATGGTTGAGTGAGAAGAACAACAGCATGAGCACAGGATGCAGACATCCTCAGCTGTGCTAACCTCAGTCCAGTCAAATCAAAAGCACCAGACTAGTCGAGTCTATTCTAGTCTGTCGACGTCCTATAAGTGTATTTTGTCTGGTGTGCTGCGCGGCCAGACATTCCTTGGCCAAACCCTGCTATGGCTGAAGGCTGCTGGATTTAGCCACCTGTTTTATGGCCTGTTTGGGTGGATGTTGTACTTTTACAGGAATACCAGGGACACACAGCTGTTAAACAGCAGACTAGAGGCTGTGTGTCTGCTAATATCAAGAAGTGCTTGTTTGGACGGACACTGGCTCCACACAACCTACTCCTCCACCTCTCCAGCCTCCCTTGTGACAAGAGGGAGGGAGGAGAGAGAGGGGAGAGTGATTGGTAATTACCTGCGAGTAGCCCCACTCACCACAGGAGTGGACAATCGGCCTAAATTCAGATCTGTGTGTGTGTGTGTGTGTGTGTGTGTGTTAGAGAGACAGAGTGTGTCTGAGTAGCCAACTGACCACAGAGTGGACAATCAAGCTAAATCTAGCTCTTATGCAGAGAAGCCTTCCCACACTGCCCACTTAAGGCGTATAAATAAATAATGCCCTGTAAGGGTGTGTGTGTGTGTGTGTGCTAGCGTGTGGTGTGTGTGTGTGTGTGTGTGTGTGCTAGCGTGTGGTGTGTGTGTGTGTGTGTGTGTGTGTGTGTGTGTGCTAGCGTGTGGTGTGTACCTTTCTCCTGCGCTGGGCACCCTTGGCTCCGGGCACGGCCTCGCACACCACTGAGATGGCCTCTCTGAAACGTGAAACAAAGACATGCGAGTGTTGCAATAGCCTGTCTTTAACCCTCACACTCACACTTTGACTTTATCCTGTCTTTAACCCTCACACTCACACTTTGACTTTATCCTGCCTGTCTTTAACCCTCACACTCACACTTTGACTTGATCCTGCCTGTCTTTAACCCTCACACTCACACTTTGACTTTATCCTGTCTTTAACCCTCACACTCACACTTTGACTTTATCCTGTCTGTCTTTAACCCTCACACTCACACTCTGACTTTATCCTGTCTTTAACCCTCACACTCACACTTTGACTTTATCCTGTCTTTAACCCTCACACTCACACTTTGACTTTATCCTGCCTGTCTTTAACCCTCACACTCACACTTTGACTTTATCCTGTCTTTAACCCTCACACTCACACTTTGACTTTATCCTGCCTGTCTTTAACCCTCACACTCACACTTTGACTTTATCCTGCCTGTCTTTAACCCTCACACTCACACTTTGACTTTATCCTGCCTGTCTTTAACCCTCACACTCACACTTTGACTTGATCCTGCCTGTCTTTAACCCTCACACTCACACTTTGACTTTATCCTGTCTGTCTTTAACCCTCACACTCACACTTTGACTTTATCCTGTCTTTAACCCTCACACTCACACTTTGACTTTATCCTGTCTGTCTTTAACCCTCACACTCACACTTTGACTTTATCCTGTCTGTCTTTAACCCTCACACTCACACTTTGACTTTATCCTGCCTGTCTTTAACCCTCACACTCACACTTTGACTTTATCCTGTCTTTAACCCTCACACTCACACTTTGACTTTATCCTGTCTGTCTTTAACCCTCACACTCACACTTTGACTTTATCCTGCCTGTCTTTAACCCTCACACTCACACTTTGACTTTATCCTGTCTGTCTTTAACCCTCACACTCACACTTTGACTTTATCCTGTCTTTAACCCTCACACTCACACTTTGACTTTATCCTGTCTGTCTTTAACCCTCACACTCACACTTTGACTTTATCCTGTCTGTCTTTAACCCTCACACTCACACTTTGACTTTATCCTGCCTGTCTTTAACCCTCACACTCACACTTTGACTTTATCCTGTCTTTAACCCTCACACTCACACTTTGACTTTATCCTGTCTGTCTTTAACCCTCACACTCACACTTTGACTTTATCCTGTCTGTCTTTAACCCTCACACTCACACTTTGACTTTATCCTGTCTGTCTTTAACCCTCACACTCACACTTTGACTTTATCCTGTCTTTAACCCTCACACTCACACTTTGACTTTATCCTGTCTTTAACCCTCACACTCACACTTTGACTTTATCCTGTCTGTCTTTAACCCTCACACTCACACTTTGACTTTATCCTGCCTGTCTTTAACCCTCACACTCACACTCTGACTTTATCCTGCCTGTCTTTAACCCTCACACTCACACTTTGACTTTATCCTGTCTTTAACCCTCACACTCACACTTTGACTTTATCCTGTCTGTCTTTAACCCTCACACTCACACTCTGACTTTATCCTGCCTGTCTTTAACCCTCACACTCACACTTTGACTTTATCCTGCCTGGCAATGCTGCTTAATGTCCTCGCCACAGAGACGGACAAACATCACTACGGAAACCAGAGGGGAAACCACCAGGATTCCAGAACATTATAATTTAGGGGCTGAGAGAGCGGCAGGCATGTATACACACACGCACACGCACACACACACACACACACACACACACACACACACACGAACACACACGAACAGACATAAGGACACAAAGAAAATGCACAAGCAAGCAATACAGAGCGGAAGAGGGAGAGAAAGCGACCAATAGGAGAAAGGAACACATTATAGGTGGGTGGTGTGTGATTGTGTGTGTGTGTGTGTGTGTGTGTGTGTGTGTGTGTGTGTGTGTGTGTGTGTCTGTGTGTGTGTGTGTGTGTGTGTGTGAGTGTGTATGCCTGGCCAGCTTTCCTATTTGGGCAGCACATTGTGCCATGCCACCCTCACATGATGCACAACACAAACCAGTGCAGAAAAAGAATCGGCAAGCCGGCAGACGAGGAGTATGCAATCTCACCTGGTGACCTGAGTTCTGGTGTTGAAGTCCAGCGCTCGCATTGACTGGAGCACCTCCACACAGCCCATATACTGGCCAGGAAACAGGAAGGCAACACATTAACGACAGACATTTCCTACGACATCACAGTCCCACTGGGCAGGTGTGGAACACAATACTGACAGCACAGGAAGAAAGAAACAAGCAACAAGAAAGCTCTTTTTTCCTTGTTTCTGTGCTTCTTTCTAAATGCATGTGAAAGATGGAGACAAACCAGGAAAGGCCGATACGGGAGCTTCTAATGGCTAATGTCCACCGCCTCCGGAACAGAAGCGATACGGCTGCGAACAGACCCACACTCATGTGTGATCTGACAAAAATAGAACAGGTGCGTCATTTTTCCGTACCGCATGTATTGCCCATCTGTTAACATGGGCAAGAGTCGCAACTGCCGCAACGCAGCCATAACGCATCTGGTGTACATTGCCTGTTAGGGTTGCTTGGGTCACAAGCAAAAACAGAAAAAAGAACAGAAAAAACAAACATAAAATGCTTCCATACTGCTCACTCCAAGTCTCCACAAGCCCTGAGATGCCAAGTTGACTTGAAAAGATGTCATTGACACCCTGTCTTTAGCTGAAATCTGCACAGGTGCTCTTCTTTTACTTCTTCGAGCAATGTGTCTGCAGCGCAGATTTCCACTAAAAACAGGGTGTAAATGACGCCTTTTCAAGTCACCTTGGTTTTTCAGGGTTTGTGGAGACTTGGATTACGCCAGGTGAGCAGTATGGAGGCATTCCCCCCCTTCCCATTTTTTTTTCTCGTGACCCTGTTCACACTCAGCAGACAGCTCTACTTGCCTGACGCGGCCAGTCTCCATTTCTCCAAACTGGGCCTGCGCTGGCTGCATTGTACTGCATGTAGTACACTGCCTGTCGGCAAGTACCTCATACAACCCCACATAAAAAAAACGGAACTATCCCTTTAATACCGGAGATGTACACCCACTGAGCACTTTATTAGCAACACCTGTCCGTGGTAAGATGCCTCTCTTCTTGAGGTGAGAGAGGGCATCTGCTCGGACTAGGATAGAGAATCCCCCCCCGTAGGGGATTCTTCAGGAGTCAAGACATTGGTGGTGGACTGGGGAGGTGGGTGGGTCGAAACGCAGCTTTCAGAGAATGGGATGCGATCAGCTCGGGTACAGCGACCAGAAGATCAGGGAAGGAGGACGATGACACGCTGAGCATGGCTATAAATACTGCCACGTCATAGCCTCGGCATTGACGACATTACCGGCGTCATATTGGCAAGTGCGTCACACGGACATCACACTAGGATTACACTTGTCGTCACACTAGGATTACATATGACGTGAGGCAGCATGTCTGGTCTTCATCTTGAAACTAGGTCGAGACCACCATTTCAATCATGAGAGACCAGAGGGTAGAGTTAACAAGCAAGCTTTATTCACAAATGGCATGGCGATAAGATCTATGGCATGAAACGGCATGGCAACTAATTCTGATGGCATGGCAGCATGGCAACTAGTTCTTTGGCGTAATGACTCCGTGGTAAGATGCCTCTCTTCTTGAGGTGAGAGAGGGCATCTGCTCGGACTAGGATAGAGAATCCCCCAAAAGAAAGAAAAACCCAAAACCGCCAACCGGTCGTCTGCTTGCCTCAGCGATACAGCGGGCGCTGGGCGGAATGCGACGCTTGTCGCCGACCGGTTGGCTTGGCGGCACAGCGACTTACGAAAACCACCAACCGGGCGTGGCCGCAGCGCTACAGCGGGCGCTGGGTGATCGACCAATCCGGCATACTTCGGCGCGTTGACTTAGGAAAACCACCGACCGGGCGTGGCCGCAGCGCTACAGCGGGCGCTGGGTGAACAACCAATCCGGCATACTTCGGCGCGTTGACTTAGCAGGTTTACTTGGCGCACAGCGGCTTACGAAAATCACCGACCGGGCATGGCCGCAGCGATACAGCGGCCGCTGGGTGATCGACCAATCCGGCATAATTCGGCGGGCTGTCCATCTGCTTATTCATGCAATTATCCATTCAGCCAATCATGTGGCAGCAGTGCAATGCATCAGATCATGTAGAATAGATACAGGTTAGCAGCTTCAGTTCACGTTCACATCAAACATCAGAATAGGGGGAAAATGTGATCTCAGCCACTTTGAGCATGGCATGGTTGTTGGTGCCAGACGGATCAATCTGGGCACCCAGAGTCTATCAGTCTGACGACTAATAAGACTCTGGGACAGACAGCAGATATTTCGAGGTTTCCGCTGTCGAGCGGACGTCCCGCCCCTTCCGTCATTGTTTACAATCCGACAACGTCTCATATGCAGCTACTTATTATTATTATTGAAGCTGAAATGTCGTCTGGACCTAAAACACCTACAGTTCAATCAATCAGCTCCAACTAAAACACCTACAGTTCAATCAATCAGCTCCAACTAAAACACCTACAGTTCAATCAATCAGCTCCAACGCCATTCTCCTGTCAATTGGACTGTAAACAATAACCGCGGCGCACGAAGCTGAAGTCTCTACAGCGGAAACCCTGAAATATGTCCCAGTCTTAATCCCAGAGTCCCAGAGTCATAATAGTCGTCAGACTAATAGACTTGCAGACTGATAGACTTGCAGACGGGCTGTTTGAGTATACGAGGGATCAGCCGAGCAGCATTTTGGTAAACAAACCGCGTCACTGGGTGGCAATGGCAATGGAACCCTATGGAGCCCAAGTGGCGCGAGGCTTGAATGTCTGACTCTAGCCAGTTAACTCTGTTTACATTTTTAAAAAGCGACAGTTCACAACTTTAACACGACATGCATATACATCAAACTCTTGAGCTACTTCTGCTCTCACTCAGAATGTCAAAATATAAGCGATGTGATGTATAGTTTTTGAGATATTAACATTTGTTTGGCACAACTCATACTAGTTCTGCCGCGGGGTTCCGCATTTCTGGGTGGCAAGTGACGTCACGCTGATTCGTCCTATTTCTGAGACTGCTGATTTCCTGGGATTTTCACACACACAACAAGTTTACACAGAATGGTGTAAAAACCACAACCGTGGTGAGCAGAGGCATCTCAGAATGCCGATTTGGTTAGGTTGCATATTCCATAAATGAACATGCCGTAACTGACATGCAATACTAGTACTACCATCACTATCACCCACAATCCCACCTGAAAATCGACTATCATTTTCTAACCTGCCAGGCTAATTTCAAGAAGTTTCAAGCACTTTCTTTTCAGCATTTTTCAAATCTTGAAAACAGCAGACTAAAATGCCACTTACCCGTACACTGTAGGAGACGCCGGTGGTGCTGACCACGTTGTCGGAGTGCAGCCAGCCACGGGTGGGCTTGTTGACGAAAGAGCCATGGCGCGTCCACTCATCTCCTCCCAGCTGCCCTCCTTCCACCCGTGCCCGCCTGGACGCCCCTCCCAGCCGGTTCATGTCCTGCAGAGGGGGTCGAGGAGGGGGAGAAGGAGCCGTTAGAGGGGGAGCGGGGTGGTGAGGGGGAGGGGAGGAGCTGGAGCTGCTCCTTTCGTCCCCAGAGGACTCGACGGGGGCCCGAGGCTGCTGCTGCTGAGGCCTGCTCGAGGCCTTGAGTCCTGGGAGGAGAGTGGCGGAGACACCCAGGCGAAGGGCTCCCATCCTGGGGAAGAAGGAGCAAAGAGTGGTGGGGCTGTTCTCGGCCGGGCGAGGGGAAGAGGGGGGCAAGATAGGTGTGAGCGAAGAGGAGGAGAGAGAGGAAGGTAAGCCGGGGGAGGGAGTGAGGGGCGTGGCAGGCGTGGAAGGAGGCAGGGAGGATGGATTGGAGTTTGTCTCCTCAGTTGAACTCAGCGATTGGCTCTGAAAGTGCGTGTACTTAGTAGTACTAGTTGGAGTGTACTTCGTTTTTGGGACGGGCTCCATGGTCAAATTCAGCAGGGTCAGTTTCTATAGCCACGCAAGTCCACACAGGCTCTAGTGATTCATTCCAAAGTCTTTGTCTCAGTATTCAAAGTTCCTCTTGAAAAGGACACGCAGCCATCCTTCTGTCACCCTCAGTCAGGCCCACGTCCATCTGTCTGCTTGTCATGTCCTCCACTCATTAGACCAAACCGCTTGAAAAACGCCTCCATCCACGATGACAGCAGCACGAGGAAAGAAACGCCTTCATCCACGATGACAGCAGCACGAGGAAAGGAGGAGAGGTGCAATGGAGTGTCCCAGTGAATGGCAGGAAACACATGGAAAGAGTTTGTATTTAGTGCACCAGAGCAGATCATGTTGCCGTCAGTTCACGTTTAATCTGCCTCAATTATGTTCATTGTGTTCGACTGATGATGAGGAAATGTTTTCTTCATCTCATCTGGCCGTAGTGTTTTTTTGCCATCATGTAAAACAATCTGTGTGAATATGTGGGCCCAGCTTCATACTGGAGCCTCTCAGTGTGGCGGGCCGGTCCACCAGCTGTCACAAGCACCATGGAGAATCAACACAAGTGATTGTCTCTCAACAGCACCACGCATGTGTGCGTTACTGCATTGAGGGCTGCCATCTTGTGTGTGTTGTGTGTGTGTGTGTGTGTGTGTGTGTGTGTGTGCATGTGTCTAGTGAGTATAGACCTTTCTTGCCCACACTGGTTCTGAGCTGATGTGTATGCGTGTGTGGGTTGGTGTGCGACTGTGCGCACGTGCGTGTACGTGTGTAGCAGCTTCTCTCCTGACACCCATAAAAATCCTATTAGCAGCCGACGAGGGTATCACGAGGGGGCTGCCTGCACTGCACGCACTAACGCAGCAGCAACACACACGCACACACACACACACACAACACACACACTTGCACCGCTCCAACCCGGCGAGCACCTGCGCGCAGCTGAACGAAGCCCGGCACCGCTAAAGAAGAGAGGAGGCTTACTGATGTATGGCTAGTCTCCAACTCCCGGTGGCAACGCGCCTTCTTCTTCAACACCTCCTTTTCAAGCTCACTCTATTTGCAACTCTTTCAGCGACTTCCTCTTTCACTCCCTCTCTCTCTTCCTCCAAATGGTCTCGTGTCCTCCTCGCTGAAAAGCCCTCGCTCTCTCCCTCTCCGTCTCGCCGTTCTCTTCCCTCCTCCTCCAGATCACTTCTGGCTGCACTGCCTCCGTCCCCTTGTCGGCACCCCTGTCTCCCTTGTCCCTGTCTCCTCTCTTCTCCTGGAAGCCCTCTCTCTTCCTCCACACGATGTACTCCGCCAGCCGCTGTCTCTCCAGCGCCTCCGCCCTCTCCCTCTCCACCACTTCCTCTCTCCTCTTCCAGATGATCTCTCCCTCCCCCTCTCCCCCTCCCTCGTATGCTTTCCCGTTCTCCAGGCTGCCCTGTTTAACAGTCCCTCTGTCTAATGTATGAATGGTCAAGTCCTGTCTTTCTGCCTCACTCACAAGATGAGTGACGGCTACAGGTTAGGCAGGCGTGTTCACCTATTTAGACACCGGTAGAAAAGGGGAGAAAAAGACTTAAGCCCGGCCCGGGTAGAGTCAGGCCCGTTCCTGACTGAGGTTCTTGATTATGGCTAAGAACGAGCGAGGCTGCCCTGGTTCAAGTGTGTTGTTTAAAAAGGGCCACCTGGGCTCAAATGTGTTTCATGATGGAGCACCATTAGATTGGAGAAGGTCGAGTCTGAGATGTTGTCTACGTCTACGGTGCAGCGACACACACACACTGCAGTAGCACGGCAGTGATGTAACACTGGAGAATGTAGGTCATTGGCTGAGGACGACTACCGGTAATGACGGCAATGAGACCTGATTGGTCCAGTTTGAACTCCGAACCCAGGGTTCCCTGAATGGTGCCGGAGGCTCTTGGAGCTGAATGTGAACTCACTCACCCGGCCAGAAAGGCTCAATTAAAACTGTTCTGCTGATGTCTCTATCCAACATGTGTTCTCTCCCTATTGCTTTATTACTGCCACACAAACTGTCCAGTTCAAATAACAAGCCTGGATTATAGTCAGTTACCTGAGAGAAGAGCATTGACACAGCCGCATATATGGACAAGCCAACTACTATCCAATCCACTTCCTCCCTTATCTAAGGCCGGGCTTAACAGTAGTGTGCAGGTTAGCTCTCAGCTCTATTACTGTGTAGACGCCAAAGAACATGTCGTCTTCTGCATAGTCCAACCTAGAAGACAAATAGTATCTTTACGTTAACAGTCTCTTGCAAGCCAAAGTCCCCCAAGTCAAACAGTCTGCAATGGTTTCTCCTCAGTGGGAGGCACGGCTACACCTACACTTCCGTAACTAGCTAGCTAGCTGGCTGGCCCAACACCTCAGTGTTGTTCAGGCACTTGTCATCACACTCTCGTGACCTTTACTCTCTTGGGACAGAACGATTTGACACCTCGCCCGGCCCTCTTACACAAGGTTGCACATTTGGCATCAACGTTTCAGTTTTCAGTTTTTTTTCCCCCACACACATTTCAGAAGTAGTGAACTGTGTCTGAAGTACAGAACGCCAGCTTGGTGGGTGCTGGACGCATGGCAAAGGAACAGTCGCCTGCACCAGTCTAGCATCACACAGAGGGATTTTCTAGTGAGTCTAACTAGTCATCCATCTGGTCTTGGCCCACGGAGCAGCACAGAGAATCCAGTCACACTCACACGCTGCCAGACAGGCTGGGATGGCCTCCAGATAGCTGTAAAGAAGTATGGCTAGAGACGTACAAAAGACACGCCATATTGAACAACCATGCAGAGCAAACAGAGAAAAGTCTGTTCAACTTCTAATCTAAAAATAAGTCCAGAGAGAAGATTAGCACTTATGAAACAGGCAGAAATCCAAAATGATTGGACCTCTGAAAGCTGACAGTTGAAGACTGTCAGAACAAATACTCGAGGAGCAGTTAGCGGTTAACCCTCGACCTGCCCGACGGCTTTAGTGCACAGAACACAGTGTAGGTCAGGTGAGTGCAGAGGAGATGACCCTCTAGACGTGGAGAGAAATCCTGAGTCACCTACACACAGACAATGATGAGTGATATGTACAAGTGAAAGCAGAGGAATACTCTGATCTGTCCACTCATTTCTTCAATGGCAATGGCATCAATTTGACTCCTGCAGGTGGTAGTTGCTGACGGTGAGGGCAGACGAGGATACGCTGCCTGGCACAAGACAAAGAAAGGGGGGGGGGGGGGGGATGGGGGAGACAGGTGACCTGAAATAACTCCGCTTCTGTGAGACCGCCGAGCTCCGAATAGACAAACACCGTCTAATACATTAAAAAAAACAGTCCAAAACCACTCACAATATGGTCTAGTCCAGCCTACTGCTTCTTATCTACTAAATACACACAATCACCTAATGGTACAGCACCAATTTTAAAAGAGAAGGAATGGACAAAGAACTTTACCTCTTGCTCCGTCTGCGGCGGCTGCCGGTTGCTATGGCAACAGACATTAAAAGAGATGCCTGCAGAGGAGATATATATACGGAGAAGTCCTGACAGACAATGGCAGAAATCTTCAGACAAAGAGATAACTGCTTGGTTAACTCACATGGCAGCAGTGGCTGGCTGTAGCACAGCCTCCACACAGAGCGTTTTCCAACCAACAAGGGGAAAACCGACACACTCCGAGAGAGAGAGAGATCAATAGGCTTCGGGAAATGATCAAAGTTTGGCTCGAGTCGCGCCAGCTATAAAGCCCGATCAATGTTGACATCCCCACGTCGGCTGCATGCACCGCCTCCAACTAGGAGATGTGAAACCGTATATTTCAGATAATAATACTCACTTCAATAATAACAAAAACAATTACAAAACTGCACCAACGATTCATTACCAGCTAAAGGACGATGCTGATGTTTAGAAAACTTGCATAAAAAACAACCTGAATATTCTGTACAGCAGCTAACAACAAAGGTTATGATTGTATAACATCCTGCAGAGCAGGTCTTATGTCCATAGAGAATAGAAAAAAAATAAGATCACAAACAGATAAATTTTATATTTACAAAAACAATGTATTTCTGATTGTTCTGAATGAAGTGAGTCTAGTCAATTCCCTAGGAGGTCCTTCTTTGTTTTGTGACAAAACATAGATAGTTCCTTTTTTGGTTTAAAAAGCATAAAGTTGATAATCCATGGTGGTCCATCTAAAGCTGGGCTCCATATTCACATGAGAACCATATTCATGGTAAACAGCCACAGACTGTCGGGTCGTTCCTCCAATCCTTCCTCTCTCTGCCTCTCCCTCTGTCCACTCCCTGAAAAACCTGCTTCTCCTCTGATCCGCTCTTCACAAAGTCACTGCTGGCAGCTTCTCTCCATCTATCCTCTCCTCCGTTTGGCTGCCTCCTCTTCTCTTCACTTCACTTCCCTCCTCCCCCCCCCCTCTCTCTCTCTCTCTCTCTCTCTCTCTCAGCAGACGGTGAGATGGCAGAGCTGTGGGGTCGGACAACGCCACTCCTTCATTGTGCTCCTCTTCTCCTCTCACGTCCACTTTCCGTACACCTCTGCCTGTGTTAGACGGACGAGCATGCTGTCTGTCCTCCCCTCCTCCCAGTCTCTCTCTCTCTCTCCGTGTCTCTTCCTCTCACACATGCGGCTGCTGCCTCTGCCCTCGCTGCCTCCTTTTCTCCCATCCTGCCTCCTTCTTCCTGTTTCCTCTCCCCTTCCCCCCTCCTCTCTGCAGCCTCAAGCACTTAGCAGTGTACATGTGCATGTATGCACAGCGAGATGCCGCTGCGCTCACATTAATGCACACACTCTGAGGGGAAGACGGAGATGCGGAAGGGAGGGGCAGGGAGTTGTTTTGGGTGAAGGGGTGGGCTCAGTCCACGAGGGTTATCCGAGGTTTTTGTGTTTTTGGGTGAAGGGGTGGGCTCAGTCCACGAGGGTTATCCGAGGTTTTGGGGTTTTTGGGTGAAGGGGTGGGCTCAGTCCACGAGGGTTATCCGAGGTTTTTATGTTTTTGGGTGAAGGGGTGGGCTCAGTCCACGAGGGTTATCTGAGGTTTTTATGTTTTTGGGTGAAGGGGTGGGCTCAGTCCACGAGGGTTATCTGAGGTTTTGGGGTTTTTGGGTGAAGGGGTGGGCTCAGTCCACGAGGGTTATCTGAGGTTTTGGGGTTTTTGGGTGAAGGGGTGGGCTCAGTCCACGAGGGTTATCTGAGGTTTTTGTGTTTTTGGGTGAAGGGGTGGGCTCAGTCCACGAGGGTT
The DNA here is from genome assembly GCF_964638095.1 of Poromitra crassiceps. NCBI lineage: Eukaryota > Metazoa > Chordata > Actinopteri > Beryciformes > Melamphaidae > Poromitra > Poromitra crassiceps. Next base: position 13,406,192 of record NC_139623.1, read on the forward strand.
ATCTGAGGTTTTGGGGTTTTTGTGTGAAGGGGTGGGCTCAGTCCACAAGCGTTATCCGAGGTTTTTGTGTTTTTGGGTAAAAACAGGTGGATGGAAACCCGATTTGTGATTTATGGCTTTTCCAGATGAAAGAGAGATCACTTTTTCAAATTCAGTGTTTACATGTTACATGTACATATTATCATAGAAACTTGTTTTTTTACAGATCATATTCACAAATGTAAATATTTGTTATCGGCCGGTGTTGGTACTGGATGTGGTTGGCCTGACAGATCTGTTCAGGGTCCTGCAACTACAGATAACATCACGACCCAATATGAGTGGCTGCAGTGGCCAAACAGTGATGTTAGCTAGATTTTTGTCCACATTAGCAAGCAACCTGATGATCTAACATTGATGTTAGACACATTTATAACATTGATCATGTTAGCTTGGCCACCATTGACTGTATTAGTTGCTATAGGTTTACGTTTGCTTGCTTGCTAACGAATGAAATTGCTAGCCTGCGAGCTAGCCGATTTACCAGCCAGATCAACCCTGGGAAATGTAACTGTGTTTGGCCACAATAAACGCCTGGTTGGAGTCTAAAGTGATGGCTGGGACTTGTGGTATTGTGGTTTTAGTTGGTTAGTTAGCTTGCCATTCAATTACATTGTTTAGCTTTAGCTAACAAGCTAAACTCATATGGTCTATGGCTACGCTACTGGTGTTGTCGGACATTTGAGCACGTTAATACATTAAAATACAAATCATATACACACATTTAATCATCCTAAATACACTGGTATTATGCACACAAGCATTATATAGAATACCATAGGCTGATTTAAATGTGTGTGTGAAAGTAGATGTGTTATTAGTGTACATTACCATTTTAAGCTCTCACATTTGTTTAAAAAAATCAAGGCTCATGTTCATGGGAAATGCTCCTGTACACTTGAATCCTGATGACTGAATGTTTGTATGATTCATATTTTGTATGTATTAATGTGCCCAAATGTCCGGTAACATCAGTAGCTATTAACTTCTTAGCTCAATCTAAAGCTGTCAGACATTTTTGGCATGGCATGAGCCAACGTGCCCCACGTCCAGCCAATCACAATGCGTGAAGTCGTGATGTCATCTGTAGTCGCGGGACCCCAAACATATCTGGCAGACCGAACACATCCGGTAGCTACACCATAACAGAACACATCCGGTACCTACACCATAACAGAACACATCCGGTACCTACACCATAACAGAACACATCCGGTACCTACACCATAACAGAACACATCCGGTAGCTACACCATAACAGAACACATCCGGTAGCTACACCATAACAGAACACATCCGGTAGCTACACCATAACAGAACACATTCGGTACCTACAGACCAAACACATCCGGTACCTACACCATAACAGAACACATCCGGTAGCTACACCATAACAGAACACATCCGGTACCTACAGACCAAACACATCTGGTACCTACACCATAACAGAACACATCCGGTACCTACACCATAACAGAACACATCCGGTACCTACAGACCAAACACATCCGGTACCTACACCATAACAGCAGCAACGTTCACTTCATATCGCTTCTCGCTACTATTGGCTAACATTTTCATATTGGTGCATTTGCATCCCTAGTTTTTGTGTGAAGGGGTGGGCTCAGTCCACGAGGGTTATTCAAGGTTTTTGTGTTTTTGTGTGAAGGGGTGGGCTCAGTCCACGAGGGTTATTCAAGGCTCCTCCCTTATTCATCTTTAGTAACCTGAGAAACGGGGTGACAGAGGGACAGAGGGGGAGGATGGAGACAGAGGGAAGGAGACCCCCCCCCCTCCCCTCCCTCTGGGTTGGAGTCTGATGTGAGGGCATTGTGAATAACCTTGATGAAAGTGAACAAGTAAAACAACAAAGAAAGACTGGCATTCACATAATTAAAGAATTCTGCTGTTACTACAGTATGTCTCTGGAGCTCTCTGAGGGGAAAGGACAGGTTATTAACAGACAAAGCAACAACTCAAAAGATTGTGTCGAGCAGCAGACATAAAGCAGAGATCTGAGAGATGCGTCCCGACATTCAGGAGCATAATCTGATGAGAAGGCAGTGTTGCAGAAGCCAGAGTGAGCCACCCATAGAGAGCCAGAGGAACCCAGCAGACTGGATAGTAACTAAGAAGAAGTCCTCAAATGACACCCCGTGTGTGTGTGTGTGTGTGTGTGTGTGTGTGTGTGTGTGTGTGTGTGTGTGTGTGTGTGGCATGCCTGCAGTTCTGCCTGTGACCACCAACGCCACCATCAGACTCCACGAGGGATGCAAAAGATCAAAATGAGAAAGCGACAAGAGAACTGCAGGGGGTCATTCAAGGCGATGTCCGTCACCACACACCACGGCGTTACAGAGTGATACTACTGACTGGTTGTTACAGAGTGATACTACTGACTGGTGCCTATAGAGCCTACACCAGGGGTCTTCACACACAGCTGCCACGGAGGGCCGAGCCAAATCTCTGCACCACGTGATTTTGAGTCTTTGGTTGGAGCCAAAACCGGCACACACGTGGCTCTCCGTGGCGCATGGATGAAACCCCCTGAGCTACACCACCATGCCCGTGAAACACATGAGCTACACCATGCCCGTGAAACACATGAGCTACACCATGCCCGTGAAACACATGAGCTACACCATGCCCGTGAAACACATGAGCTACACAATAGACCATATTCACAGAGCGGCCATCTTGGAATGACGTCACCCACTGGTTGGGAAGGCAACGAGACTCTCATCCAAAACCTTGTCTGAACATCGAGCAGTGGACCAAAAGTTTGAGTTCTGTCACACCAATTTCGTTTGATCACATCGATAAATGGGCAGATGAATGTGAATGTGAATGAATGTGTACAGGATTTTTTTAAAAGGGCTACAGCAACTTGATCGAATCTTATATCCACGATATTCAAGGAAGCGCAGCCGACGCTGTGGAGCAGTTGAACCCAAAACAATCTGGGAACCCATCGGTTAAACAAACAAAAAATATATATTTTTTGCTATACGCTGAAGATGGTCAGTTTTGACTACACACCGGTCACGTTCACTTCATTTTGATCGGGTAAAGCGCAGCATGCGTGCGAGGGCTGTTACACCCCTTTTGACAGAGCCTGCCGACAGATTTTCGATGCAAGTCGAAAGTCTGTCTCGAGAGATTCAACCCGAAATGACACAGCCGAAGAAGGCGTTTGAGCTTAACACATTGAGTGCCAGCGACGCCATATGGCGTCATTAGAAATTTACCGTAGGCTGCCAGCGACGCCAAATGGCATCAGTAACTCCAAATTGTTTTTTTGACGGGGGGGTGTCGATCTAAGCTTCTTACATCGCCTCTTACAATATTGTAGCTATTGGAGGTCTATAACCTATTTTACAAACCCATTAGGTGGCGACAGCACTCTCCTGATAAGAGAAAGTGGAGCCAAACACACAGAAGAAGTCGCTGGGGAAAAAGGAAATCGCATCGCATCCGTCCGTATGCATCGACATGCATGAAGCCAAACGCCAGCTGTGCCCGCAGCAGCTGCATCCGCTGTCACAACTGAGCACCTCCGTGTCTGCTGCGACAGCACATTCGCATAATCAGCCTTATTATTCTCAACTCGAAGCATGGGAGCCCGTGACAAACACATGCGGAACCAAAAAGCTGGATGTCGCGCACCATTCACTGTGTGTGCACAGCAAACTCAGCAGAGAGCCAACAGACACACCCAGGAGGAGGCGTGTGCAGTTGAGAGGGGGGGGGGGGGGGGGGGCACGCAGAGCATGCAGAGCAGCATACACTTCACCCAGACAGACCCAGACATCAGAAAATTAGCTTCAGAGTCAGTGATGTGCTTGAAATGTTTAATTTCACAAAAGGCTCATTATCTCAGCTCGTAGAAAAAAAGGGCTGTTTTTGGTTCAATCAAGCTATCTTCTCCGGCTCATAACTAAAGAACGGAAAATGGGATCAATAAACTTTTTTTTGCAGGTGATAGAAGAGAGTCTCATCGTTATTTGTGCGTGTTCAGTGTTTACATAGTAATTATTAAAGAAATTATATGACTGTTTTAAAATGCATTGCGGCCTATGTGGCACAGCAAGCAACCTTTTGCCCAAGGGCCGTGGCACTCAAAGTGTTAAATTTAGGCACTGGCATGTGAATACATGTGAAACGACGCAATATTTGGGAATACCATGGCACCCAAATCTTGGATAACAATATTGTGTCGGAGGTGACACCTCTGATAACTTTAGTAGCGCTAACATTGACGCTAGCGTTAGCACCTTCGCTAGCTAGGTTAGCATGACAGTGGTGCGGGCTCCACGCGACATACACGTTATCAATCACAATAAAACGGTACCCACCTCCGACACAATATTGTTATGCAAGATTTCAGTGCCATCATGGTATTCCCAAATATTGTGTCGTTTCCAATACCAAGCCCTAATTCACATGCCAGTGCCTATGTTTAAGATCAAACACAGCCTTCTTCGGCTGTCATTTCGAGTTCAACTGCTCCACAGTGCCGCATGTATCAGTTCAGTGCTCAGTGGTGCGAGGGTGTACTGCAATTTAGACCATCAGCTGCGCTTCCTTGAATATTGCGCATATAAGATTTGATCAAGTTGCTGTAGTCCTTTTTTTTAAAATCCTGTACACATTCATCTGCCCATTTATCGATGTGATCAAACGAAATTGGTGTGACAGAACTCAAACTTTTGGTCTACCGTTCCATGCTCAGACAAGGTTTTGGATGAGAGTCTCGTTGCCTTCCCAACCAGCGGGTGTCGTCATTCCAAGATGGCCATGCTGTGAATATGGTCTATGCCCGTGAAACTACACCATGCCCGTGAAACACATGACACACTGTGACTTGGGAATAATAGGAAGAGCTTCTCATGCTCTTTTAAAACGTTTAAAGATAACTCACGAACAATCATATTCTTGTTGTGGAACACTGTCCTTTTATTGAGAGCAATAAAAAGACCAGGTTTACAATAATCCACTCAAATCATAAATAACACGGTAATTGTATTATTAAAAAAACTAAATCACATTCACAATATGCATCAAAAATAATTGGGATAATTATTTTTGCCATAATCATGCAGCCCCCCTAAATTTATAAGGCATTCGAAAAAAGACCAATTTTCAATGGTCCTGCGATAGGCCAAATTATTATATTATTATGATTGTTCTATTCATTAATCAATTTCTGTTCATGCCATGATTACACATACTGATTATGTATGTGAGGTGAGTCTTGCCCCTGTGCCACTGTGTGTTTTGGATTTCGGTGTGTGTATCATCTGAACTTCTTACCACATATTCCATTGGGCAACACTGGCTGTCTGACAGTCTGTAACCCTAAAAACACCAAACTGCACATCAGCACACTGTACACACACACACACAAATCAATGAGCCAATCACAGTATGCTTTCAGCCGCTCGACTCCCAGCATGCTTTGCTCCCAGGATCAGCTGTGGGGAGTGTCACGGGACCTCCTTGACATGACCAATCCAGTTGATCAAGCAGACAGAAACACACAACACTTGACACAAGACAGAGAGAGACAGAGGGGGGGGGGGTGATAGAGAAAGTGAAAAAGAGAGCGAGCGGATGGAGAGATTGAGAGAGTGCAAGAGGGAGAAAGAGAAGGATCCAGTGTGCGTGTTGAAACACACACACACTTTGGAATGAAAGGAATTGAGTGAAGGGACTGCGTATGTAGGATGTTTCTGTCTCGGCTTGTCCAGCACAAGTTGTGGAGCGCGCCGCAGCCCTTCAGCAGCATCATCAGCAGCAGACGGGAGAAAGCTCGTGGAAGCTGGCGACGCATATCGGACAAAACAGAGAGCTCTGGATCTAATGCACACGCCGCAGGGTCACATCTGCTGATGTCTGCTCTTATACTGTGTGTGTGTGTGTGTGTGTGTGTGTGTGTGTGTGTGTGTGTGTGTGTGTGTGTGTGTGTGTGTGTGTGTGTGTGTGTGTGGCACGCATGCATGTGTGTGTGTGTGTGTGTGTGTGTGTGTGTGTGTGTGTGTGTAACCTGATTTGACCACCCTAACCCACTCACATACACTATACACACAAAAACGAAAACAAGAAAAAAAACGTGTACTGTAGATGAGTGACCTTTCCCCTACTGGACTACTGGCAGCGTGCTGAAGGCTGTCTGACATCAGCTGTCTGACATCAGCTGTCTAACACCAGTTCACATTATGGAGACAAGGATAACGCTGAGGAAGATGATGACTACAGACTGAACTGAAAGCGTTTGAGAATTTACGATAGTCAAGAAGGCACACACACACACACACGTACACACTCTCTCTCACACACACACACACACACACACACACACACACACACACACACACACACACACACACACACACACACACGTACACACAGATAGACAGACCGCCACAACAAGACAATCAAATCATTCTCAGAGAGACTATGTATGTCTATGTAACGTGGTGGGACAGGTCTAGAAATAGGCAAATAATTGGATTCAGAGTCAAATCAATGCGATTAGCAGGTGATAGTGAACATTAGATTAGCCAGGCATTCAGCGGCAGGCTGCTCTGCCTGCTTAGATTAGCCAGGCATTCAGTGGCAGGCTGCTCTGCCTGTTTAACTGCTCACCACACACACAGCAAGCATGTGAGCTGGCTATTTCGGGTCCCCCCCCCTCTCCCCGTCTCTATCTCCCTCCATCATCCTTCTCTCTCTCTCTCTCTCTCTCTCTCTCTCTCTCTCTAATGATCTTATTTATCATAGAGTGTGTTCGTGTTGCGTCTTCACTTTCCCAGTCTGCTCTCCCAGTCGTTTGGTCACAGAGAGATGAGCAGTAACACCGCACACAGCACCAAAATGGAAAGTTTCACTCAGGTAAGTGAAAAAGTTCACGGATCACCAGTTACAGAACTCTTACCAGTCTTGATCATTCGGGTGTTAAGGATAAGTTCACCCCAAAATGGAAATTCAGTCCTTATCTACTCACCCCCATGCCGATGGAAGGACTTGGCATCTCAGGGCTTGTGGAGACTTGGATTACGTCAGGTGAGCAGTAGGGGGGCTTTCCCCCCCTGTTTTTTGTTTTGTTGTTGTTTTTGTTTACGTTTGAAAGTCGGTCACCATCCACTTCAATTGTTGAGGAGATTTCTGCACAGGTGTTTTGCTGTGAAACTCCACGAATGTTTGGTGGACTAAAAAAACGTCACCCGTCCTTTCATCAGCATGAGGGTGAGTAGATGACTGAATTTTCATTTTTGGGTGAACTTATCCTTTAACACCTCAATGATCAAGACTGGTAAGAGTTCTGTAGCTGATGAGTTAACTTTTTCAGAGTATTCACCTTATGTTCAGACGCGGGGGGGGGGAATTATTACGGGTCGTGTTAACACTTCCATCGGTCACGGCGCGAAATATAAAAGAACGTTGAGGAAGAGAGTTGTTTTTGTAGCGGACAGTACAGGGGGTAAAACAAAGAACGTAGCCTATTACTTTGAGCTCGGTACACAGCAAGCAAGCAGAGTATCCACTGTTAGCCAGGTCAGATAACGTTATCATCGACAATGACGAGCACTTTCTTGTAAAACATACCTGGACTCCAACAAAGAAAGCTTCAGATAGTTTTCTCTCCTCCGAGCGCTCGAGCCATTTTCTATAAGACCGGCAGACGTTAACGTAATTCCCTGGAATGCGAGAATTAACGAGCCAGTTACATGGCGTTGCATTCTTATACATTGCCATTTGCTTTTATTTGGTATGTTACATACAATTGGCTAAATTATTAGTTAATTCAGAGTTCGATGATATTGGAGCAGCGCAGCCATTTTCTTATTCTTTTTTTGCCGGAAGTCGTCACACGACCACACAACCGGGTCAAATGGGCGTGGCTACATAAGGTGAATACTACGAGAAGTACGTCCCGTTCCGTCGCCCCAAGATCAGCATACTGAGACTGGAGGACAAGTGAGAGAGCGTGACAGCCAGAACATCTCTTCAGGGAAACACCAGGAAGTGAGATGTAGTCCGGACATGATATTTACCTGACCCAAATCTGACCCTGCTTGGCAGAGGGACCCGTTCGACCTCGCAGCGCACCACACACACACACACACACACACACACACACACACACACACACACACACACACACACACACACACACACACACACACACACACACACACACACAACAGGATCTAGGGGGGGGGCTGGCATGCTAAAGTACAGTAGGTGACCTGTGAAAATGTCTGCATGTGGGGACCAAATGACCATGATAAAGACATTTTCCAAGTCTGGAATCAATTAGAAGAACATTATACAACTTATTATTAGGTCAGGCCTAAATATATACTAAATACATAAATAACACATGATACTACGATTCTGGTGGTGTGTTAAGTACTCCAAAGTAATGATCTCATGTCTCATTTTTGAAGTCATGGGTGATTGTGGTTCACAGAACGTCACACTAGCATATCCTGCGTATAACAACGCGGGAGGAAACAGCTTAGACTCGGTCCCATTCTGTAGAAACAGACGGACAACCACACGCTACGACCTAGAAAACAAACTCCCACCTTTGTTTCCAACACACACACACGCACGCACGCACACACACACACACAGAAACACACACACACACACACACACACACACACACACACACACACACACACACACACACACACACACACACACACAAAGACAGACAGAAACACACACCCACACAGACAGACACAGACACAAAATGTCATTATGTTCTTCATGTTGATGTGGGCAAAATGATGTCGTCTTGACATGTTTACAGCAGCTGAGTGAGTGAGTACCTTGCTGCTGTGTTTTATCAATAGCAAAGTTTCAAATATTACACTGCTACTTACTTGCACTGATTCAATAAAGACTATGAACAACAACTATAGGACTCACATGCCACTAATAATTACAAATATCAAAGCTTATTTCGGGCATGAATGTGTGTGTGTGTGTGTGTGTGTGTGTGTGTGTGTGTGTGTGTGTGTGTGTGCATGCGTGACGTGCACCTGTCAGTCCGGCTGTAACAATCCCAGGTGTCCCGCTCCCCATCACTCAGCACTAAAGCGTTCACTGCTGACTGATACGGCTTGAGTTGGACTGGACAGATCCAATTTTAATCGGGTGGCGTGTGATGGAGCTGCTCTTTGATCGACAGCTTGTTTCTTGGACTGCCTGATTTAATACGCCTGGCCTGGCCTGCCTGTTGGAGCTTTTGTCCTCGCGCGCGCGTGTGTGTGTGTGTGTGTGTGTGTGTGTGTGTACACACACGTGCGTGCATGTGTGTCTTGTTTGTCTGGGCCCTGGCCTGACGTGTCTGAATCTGCCATTTCCCCTTTTTTCTACCAGTTTAGATGAGGGCCCCTCCTCTTCATCAGCGGAGATAACTTCACCATGTACTATCAGTGTCAGAGGCTGCTGGTCTGAGGAGTGTGGCTGACCCTGATAAGAGAAGTCAGCCCACTGCTTTAAGGGCCCTCAATCATCTCACGTGCCCTTGAGTCTGCTTCCATCAGTCTGGCTGTCCTTCACTCTCTCGCTGTGAACTTCCATTCTGTCACGGTGACCCTGTCTCATCACATCTATGTGTGTTTCACTGATGGGCCAACCTGTCTCTCCATGCATAGCCCTAACATAGGTTCATCAATATATAACCATAATGTGTATGGCCTGTGTGTGTGTGTGTGTGTGTGTGTGTGTGTGTGTGTGTGTGTGTGTGTGTGTGTGTGTGTGTGCGCGCGTGCACGTGCGTAAAAGATTTGACTGTGCAAGTGCTGATAAACTCTATCTTGTGCTACTGACAGCTCCAACTTGGCTGACTGACACTACCACAAACAAATCTTTTTGTTTTTGTTTATTTATTGCTTAAAATACTCTTGATTCAAGAATATCCCTGTCTAATGGATGGTCAGAAGGCACTTTAAAAAGATGTTTTAGTGATCTATCACTCTTAAGAAGAATGTGTCGCTTTCACACATTATGTATGTGTCTTCTTTAGGACTACGCATGCGTTCGGCTACTTTGTTACTTCTTAACCCAAGACATGTAGGCTTATGTGTTACAATGTGTTACAATGTATGTGTATGTATATGGGTTACAATGTATTGTCATTATCTTGTGTAGTCCCAAATAACACACACAGAGGTGTTAAAAATGACATCCTTGCTGAGTGTGTATTCTCTATTCAAAAGTTGATGTCTCATTGCCTGGTTGCTTCATTAACGTGTTGCTCAACTCAACAGTTGCTGAAACTTCGAAGCGAAAAACTCGTTTGACAGCGCGATTAAGACTAGAGCAGTCGGAACATTATAGCAGTCTGAATAATATGTGCATATTTAAGCCCTCAGTCAGACATGTGTGTCATATAGTAACCCGATAGGCTGCACTGTGTCGCCCTAACACGAGCAGACAACTGTACACAGGCAGAACAATGCTTCCCATAAAGATAGTGCGTGACCTATTTCCTGGAAGTTTCTCAACGGCTGCTGCTAGAGATCAACTGAAACCCTGCGGATAACGTTAGGTTGTGCACAGACAGACACACAGCATGCAGCAGTGTAGAGATCCCAGTCCCAACCATGCCCCAAAAAGTGTGGTCAACTTTGACGAACAACTTACCAGCACTCTTCCTCCCTTCCCTTCCCTTGCGTCGCCCCTCCTTTCCACCAAGCTGTAAGTACACAAACTTCAGCTCGGTTTCACCTAAGGACGCAAGTGTCGATGGTTTTGTCCGCCGCAGAGTTTCCTTACAGTGTTCATTAACTTCATAAGAAATGGGTCTAAACTTCTCTTCTTCTTTCCTCTCTCTTCCCTTCCCTGCCTCCTCCCCCTGCCACCCCCTCCACGGTCACTAGAAGCCACTTCCGCGAATGGCAACGTCATCTGGCCGCTGCTGTGTGCAGTGCATAGTGTGTGTGTGTGTGTGTGTGTGTGTGTGTGTGTGTGTGTGTGTGTGTGTGTGTGTGTGTGTGTGTGTGTGTGTGTGTGTGTGTGTGTGTGTGTGTGTGTGTGTGTGTGTGTGTGTGTGTGTGTGTGTGTGTGTGTGGGAGGGGGGGTCAGAGACCCTGGGCACAGACCCCGGATTGCGCAAAAGTAGAAATTCACAGATTGAATGCAAGCCAATTGTCCTATCAACAGTCTATAAATAAATAAATAAATAAATAAATAAATAAATAAATAAATAAATAAATAAATACATAAATAAATAAATAAATAAATAAATAAATACATAAATAAATAAATAACAATAGACCAAATACAAATATATATATTTTAATATATTTAAAATAATTTAATATATTTCCTCTCTATCACTGTAGGCTACCATTTCTTTTAATATTCCCACAGGGAATTACTAAAGTATAGTGACCGGCTTCTTTACTATAATGGTGTATTGTTATAACATTCCTATAGTCAGTATGCGTGGTAGCCGACTTACTGGTAATAGTTATCATACTTTATGGTATTACTTCAATCTCAGTTTCTATTGTGCTGCATGTGTTTATTTTTAAATGTCACTATTATCACCAATGGTTATTTTTCACACACACACACACACACACACACACACACACACACACACACACACACACACACACACACACACACACACACATACACACACACACACACACACACACACACACACACACACACACACACACACACAATGGTATTTAGTATTGTGTAGATTCATTTGAAAGGGTTCATTCACTTGAAATAGTTTAATTTAATTTAATTGATTTACATGTAGCCTATGAGGTGGAATGGTGCTGGACCCCCAGTCGGTGTTTCTTTGTAGGTCTGTGTGTGTGTGTGTGTGTGTGTGTGTGTGTGTGTGTGTCACACACAAAGTAGTTACTTTTTATACCGTATACCGTTCTCCTTTCTTGTGAATATTTTTTTTATTTAAAACAAAAAGGACACAAGACACAACCCCAACAACAGAAAACACATGCCACAACAACAATAACAGCGAAAGGGTGGCACACAACTAACAATAGCTTGTTTTCAGGTGACGTCACGTCAAGGGGCGAGACCATTGGCCATTTGCTTGTTTGCAAACTACGTGATCATGCTGGAGGGCAACCAGCAGCAGGCTACATAGGAAAGCACTAGCAAAATCAGACAAGTTGCTGGAAAAATCGCTTCTCTTCATTGTATATGGATCATATATCCATACAGTATATCCTGTTTTGCAATCTGCTGACGATACTTGCAGCGTGGAGCAGCATACAACCAACCCTCTTGCATACTCACTTTCCTCCATTCTCCATAGCTCTGGATGGCTGCCCTCCAGTGACATAATCGGAATCACGTGGTTGCAAACAAGCTATATAAATTAAAGTAATAATGAAACATACATTCCCATTCAAAAAGCAATAACAGTAGACTTGAAAAAGAAAAGAAAAAAGAATGCTCTCAACATGGAGCCCGGGGACCAACAGGGGGCCTCAGTCACTATACTGATGTCACAGAACTGATGTCACAGATCTCCGGTGATGTCACAGGCAGTAATGAGGTCATATATCACACGGCAATGACAGCAATTGTGATGTCATCAGCGATGATGCCATCAATGATGATGTCATCAGTGATCTCATTAAAAGCAGTTGCGATGCCATCAGAGATGCCACCGGCAGTGAACAATGTCATCATTGATATCTGTGAATGACGTCACCACTTGAGTAGTTGTGACTTGTCACGTCATCAGTGATACCGCCGCTGGCTATCATCAATCTGGTGATCTGGTATTACCGTTCTCTAAATAAATCATCAATGTATCTTTCTGTTTAGAAAAAATATATATAAATATATAAATAAAATATTTGTGGTGTAGTGTTAAATACAAAAGTAACAGGGTAAACTATGCAAGGTGAGTAGTAGTTTACCCACCTTGTTTCCCCTTGATACAGTGGATCTGAAAATGCAGTAGGCTATGTGAGTAAACCATGGACTGTATTAAGGAGTAAACTCTTTGCCTCATTTCACTGCATAAAAGTCGCATTAAAATACTGACCATGTTCAAGACAAGTGCAACCCAGTCAAAGCAATGTGAAGCAGTGATGCTGAGGCGGGTTTAGCTTCAAATGAGTGCTGCACAGAAAATGACAGAGAATCAGTTCATCTTCCACTTTAGCTTGATTATATCCTCCAACCAGCAGAGGCAGACGAGTACAGTCCTGGTACAGTCATCTCGTTTTCTGGCAGAAGAAGTGTCTCTGCATCTATTAGCAACTTAGCATGCTATCGAGGTCGCGATAGCGCAAACAACTAGTTGGTAGATGAATAAGTTATCTCTACTACTTGCTCAGCACCTTCCCTGTTTACTTTAGCCGAATAGCATTTTTTACTGTGTTTTTGTCATAACCGTTATCTTTGGAGCGAGAAGGTTAATCTCTTTCGACTTACTTCCGCGTTTCCAAAAAGCTTGTCGTTAAGACCCGCCTTCGCACACTTGATTGGCTCTCTTATTTCCCAGGGAACGCTGTGTTTTTTGTGATTGGACGGCTGATGTGGTGAGTTTTGAGTGACACGTAGTGATACGTAACGAGGAGACACGCATATGCGGCTCAGGGGGTAAGCATAGCGAAGTGTCTCAATTTTGATTATGATTTTGCCTACCAAACACACGACTACAGTCCATATGTCCTTATGTGTTAGTTCACAGTGTGTAGTAGTCGAGATAGAACGGCTTTATAAGGCAGAAGTGTAACGAACAACAGACAGTGCAGAGTGCAGACGGTTATATCCTTACCAGCTAGTCTAGGTTTAGAGTCATGAAAGGGCTAGCGTTACATTCAACCCTCGGTTAGGCTACTTTAGTTGTGTTTGTGCCTGTCGTTATCAGCGAACGAATGTGCATGATGGAATTAATTCCGCCAATTTAACTTGCACCTGTCCATATTTACACTTCATCTTGTCAGGGGAATTATACGGGAGCGTACCTATGTTCCCCGGGTCCTATATTCCCCGGGTCCTATGTTCCCCGTTTTTGTGGGACCGGGGAACATAAAACCCTTCCTAACCTCCCCCAGACCCTAACCCAAAACCTAACCTCTCCCACCCCTCACGCCTAAACCTAAGGTCGGCATTGCGGGTGGTCGGCATAGCGGATAGACACCCCAAATATTACGGAGAGTGTTAAAAACGGGGAACATAGGACCCGGGGAACATAGGACCCGGGGAACATAGGGATGACCCCAATTAGACAACCTCTCTGCCACTAGAATCAGAATCAGAATCTTTTATTTGCCAAGGTATGTTTTCACATACTAGGGATTTGTCTTGGTCTACCTCTGCTGTTCTCTCCTTACCGTTGTCTTCTCTCCATTGTCTTAATTTTGCCCAGTTAAATCGACTATTTGTCTTCACCTCCTTAAGCATGTATGCTCATTGTTCTCATTATTTTGATATTGGCTTAAACAGAGATCACCTGGCAACTTAACCTATTTGTTTTTCACTTGTTTGACTACAGTGAAATATATTCCTGCCAAGACGGCTGTGTGTTACAGATACATACACCCAAACAGTACCAAATCTTCCTTTCCTCTGTTATCCTGTTCATCTCTTCCCATTTTATCATTCTGTTGTTATTTTGTTTGGAGGGGTCAGGAAGAAGCATTTCACACCTGCTTCACACAGAGGACATAGGGATATCAGACACGCAGCCCAGCTTGCTCAGTTGGTATCATGACAGAGGCTCTTCATCTGACTGACGTACTTTCCGACTTTGGATGAGTTGTGGGTTCAAGCTCCATGTTGGGCACTAGCGTTGGCATGGCAGGAGGACCTAGTAGAGTAGTTAGTGTCAGCGGTGGTTATACATACGCAGGTATATGGAGTATGAACCACTTTTCAGTCAGCATTGAGTATATCCACTTCTACATCCCCTCTATAGCCTCAGCTTCCTTGCAGTGCAAGGAGAGTGAAGGAATATGCAGCGATCTATTGTTTGATTAACTCTTATTAGCTTTAGCTAAATTTCCACAGGTGCAGCCATAGCCTATCCTATATGATCTTTGAGTTAAACTAAGTTATCATTTAAAAAGTCTCTAGACAGCCATCAGTGCTGTATCTTCTGAATACATGCACTGATCCTACTACTAAATAACACAAACACCTGCATTATTGACATTTGCACACTGTACTATTGATATTTGCACACACTTCCACTGACAAGTGGACACTTTTGGACACTGGACACTTTCTATCATATCTTATTCTATTTTAATACTTATTACTTACTTTATTACCTTTCTTATTACTGTTTTCCTCAACTGCCTTACATACACTGTTTACATTATCTACTATTTAACTATATTGCCCTATTGTGTTGTGATTCTGTGCTCTATTTGTTGTTTGCTGTGATTTTGTACCTATTTACCTACTGCACCTTGTCTGTAACGGAGCCCACAGCATAAGAATTTCACACGTGCGTACTTGTACGACAGAGTGACAATAACAATCTTGAATCTATAATTTGCATGAGACTTGTGGAGGAGAGACACTGAGGGAAGCTCTGGAGAGGGGGGCAGGGGGTGAGACAGAAGGAAGCTCTGGAGAGGGGGACAGGGGGTGAGACAGAAGGGAAGCTCTGGAGAGGGGGACAGGGGGTGAGACAGAAGGGAAGCTCTGGAGAGGGGGGGCAGGGGGTGAGACAGAAGGAAGCTCTGGAGAGGGGGGGGCAGGGGGTGAGACAGAAGGGAAGCTCTGGAGAGGGGGGGGCAGGGGGTGAGACAGAAGGGAAGCTCTGGAGAGGGGAGCAGGGGGTGAGACAGAAGGGAAGCTCTGGAGAGGGGGGGGCAGGGGGTGAGACAGAAGGGAAGCTCTGGAGAGGGGGGGGCAGGGGGTGAGACAGAAGGAAGCTCTGGAGAGGGGGGGCAGGGGGTGAGACAGAAGGGAAGCTCTGGAGAGGGGGGTAGGGGGTGAGACAGAAGGAGAAAGAGCATACTTGTCTTGTGTCTGTCCGGAGTTGCAGGGCACGCCGTCGTCAGTGCTCAACTACCACACACAGCCTATAATCTTATAGCCTGTTTATAAAAAATAAAAATAAAACATTTTGGACTGGCTCGCGGCCCGGTACCAAATGCGTTGCGGCCCGGTACCGGTCCGCGGCCCGGTGGTTGGGGACCACTGCTTTATTACATCACTGATGATGCATCTGTGGCCCTCCACAATCATCTTATGGGCGCGGCTTCTTCTTCTTTTTGGTGTTTTATGGCAGTTGGCAGCATCCTTAACCTTAATGTTGCATTACCGCCCACTTCTGGATCCATCCATCCATCTTCTTCCTTATGGGCCCGGCTCATGTTTACCACAATTTTTTATTATTTAACAGTGACATCACTGATGACATCATCACTGATGACCTCACTTACGGAGTTCCACATGTTGATAGAGGCTCCACCCACACTGTTTGATTGACAGGTGTTGTGTGGTAAGAGATTCCGTCCACATTGTGGTGATGCGCAGGTGATGTGTGGAAGAGGCTTGTTTGAGATGAGCAAGTTCTGCGCAGATTCGATTGCATGATGGTTAGAAAAGTTGTCCAACTTGTCCTGCTCCACCTGCCTGACTGCATGAGCCACGGGGCTCTCATGAGAGTGAGGCAGGTGCAGATTTGGAGCGAGGCGCTGCAGTTGCTCCCCACCAACTGCACCCGACTGCAGACAGAGGATGACGAGAAACACATCAAGCTGATCGGCCATTGGTTCAACACCGGTGCATCACAAACCCACAGTGAAGTGTAGAAACTTCAATTTTATATCTATTCCAAGCTGGCACTCCATATTTTACATAAATGCCACCTGTAATGCCTACAATAAAAAAATGTAATCTGAAGGGCTGGGTCATTTGAGCAGTGAGTGTGGGTGGCGCTAATGCACGTTTTAATTTGTTTACAAACTGTTGTTAAACAAAACTGTAGAAGAAGAAAAGCATCAGAGTGTTCAGTCGGGGGTGTTCGGCTTGTTAACGCCTCGCCTGAGTGTGCTCGGCTGCTCTCGTCTACTTTCGAGGTGAGGCAGCAGTCAACTCAAATGAGCCTATTGATAGGCCCCGCCCACACTGATTGACAGGTGATGTGTCCCACACAGTGTGATTGAAGGGCTGTGTGAAGGCTGTGAACAAAGCTGTCACTCAAGCAGTTGTGATGTCATCAGTGTTGTCACCAGTGATGTCATCAGTCATGTCACTCGAGATTGTGATGTCATCAGTGATGTCACTTGAGCAATTGTGATGTCATCAGAAATGTCACTCGAGCAATTGTGATGTCATCAGTGATATGGCCCAATTCCACCGCAGGTAGTAACGCGGTCCCGCTCCGCTCGACTCGATAAATGGTCTCATTCCACCGTTAAAAAACGGCCCAGCCCGGTTTGATTTGGGGCTGAGTTGTGCTACTTTTAGTACCTGCCTCGTCGGGGTTCTATTCTGCAAACCCGGGTTCATACGGTGACGTGAAAACATTGTAGACGACTGATTGGTCAGGCAGAATCGTGTTTACTGTCTATCCTACTGACTGTCAATGCAGCGCTGCATACCAGTTTAGTGGGGGCTTACCTTCTCTTCTATTATGTTATTTCCATCAGTCTTTTGTGTTGCTGCCTTCGGCGCTGGTGAAATAAAATTGATCTCCTTGCTCAGCTTTAACATGCGCTCCTGGGGAAGCCCTTTGTAGTTGGCTCCGCTAGGCCGCAGGCAAAGCCGCGGGTCTTGCCTGTTGAGCTGCCGCTGTGGTTCTCCTCGTAGCGCCTCTCCCGTCCCCGCGCAGTGCATGCATGTGAGTTTGAGTAACAACAAAGTGATATCCATTCTCCTAGCCGATTGTCACATTTGCCCATGTACACTGTAGGTCATTTAGAGGCACCAGTATTTCATAATCAGTTTAAAAGTTCTGTGTATTGATTTCATTTTAACGTTATACTTATAGCCTACTTCGGCAATGGGCGGAGGGCAGATATGCGGTCCCATTGACGACCAGGTGTGGGCGGAGGCAAGTAAACTTGCTATGGAAACAGAGTCTATATCAAGTAGAGCCGAGTAATACCAGATAGAGTGGAGCTGTACTGTGCTGTTATATGTGGTGGAAATGAGCCAATAGTCATACATGTCACTGTGTTTGTAACACAGGGCGTTTATCCATTGCTGAACAGGCCTCTTAAAAAAAAATTGGGTCATAATAAATTAAGTGTTACCATCCCATATGTACAAGGTTGGTTGTTTCATTATGTAGCAAGTGTAGCCCAACCACATGCCATGCTGTTCAAACAAGTAGAACGAATTGTCCTATTAAGAGAAGAAAATGGGAAGCAAATTAATCTCTCAGACAGTTGAATTTTAAACATGATTAAAGATGCAGTAGCTTAAATGTCGACCAGAAGTTATTATTTCAAGCCACATCCATAGCTAATTTTAGGACACTATTGATAAACTGCAGATAATAATGATTAAAGGTGATCTCATCATACCGTAGGCTCATTGACACATTATCTGTGATGCTGAATAAACTGTTCAGTTTCCCCTGCTCCCTTTCTTTTCCTCCTCTCTTCCTGTCCCTCCTGTGTCTCTTCCAGGATGTCCTGGTAGGAGAGGAGATGAGCTGTACTGAAACATTTTGGGATGCACCGTCCGTATGGAATCATCACGTTCTAGTAAGATGACATAAGGTGAACTTTATTTGTCCTCCTAGCAACAACAATGAATGGGACCTAGATGGCAATACAAGATAGATCATATCATTCAAGGTTAAAGTGCTGTGCTTGTGATGTTGGTACCTAGTTCCTATTGGCTGGGAGAAATTCTGGCTATTGACAATGTTAAGTAGTTGGCTAATAGAGCTAAACAGTCACGTGACGTCTCTTGCCCCGGAAGTGAGTTCGCCATTCATTTTCTCCATAGGCATTTCAAAAAATCAAAAAACGAGTTTTAAGGCTGGAACCAAGCCAACCAGTGACCTACTGAATCGTGAGTGACCATAAAACGTTTCACTGGTAAGTTTAAATTAAAAAAAATATTATTGGGCAGCGCAACTTAGAGCGATATTTTTGTGGATAACTAATGAAACGGATGTTATGTGGATGGGAATTGAGTAAAACTCATGTCGAAGTATACCCTTGGAATCACTTCCATTCATATCCGAAAGGGAATGGAGGAGACTCAAGGGCGGTAATGAGTGGATTAAAGGAACAATGAAAATATGGTCAGCCGTACGAAAGAAGTTAAAATTGTCAAAATCTATTTCTAGAGCCACTAAAATAGCAAGAAATCATGATTTTTTACCATCTCTTATGGACTCAGGGTTTAAAATATGGGCAAACAAGGGGTTGATATATATTGCACAATTGTTTAATGGACAATTGATGAAGTCATTTGAACAAATTTCAAAAGAATTTAATTTACCAGCCCATGATTTTTACAAATTCCTACAGATAAGACATTACCTTGAGAAACATGAGGAGTGGGAGAATATTTGTAAATCACCTTCCAATCTAGAGGAGCTGATTATGTCATTTACAGAGGGAGAGAAGAAAAGTGGGATTGTATCACAAATCTATAAAGCATTACAACATGAATCCAACGATAACAATATGTATGTCAAAGAAAAGTGGGAACTAGAAGCAAATATAATAATTACAGATGAGCAATGGGAAGACACATTCGAAGCAGGACATAAACTAACTAACAGCCCAACATGGAAAGAATTTGATTGGAAGGTGAAAATTAGATATTTCAACACTCCTTCTATTATTTCAAAATATAATAATACGTCTGAGTTATGCTGGAGGGGTTGTGGACTGATGGGAGACTTCACACATATTTTTTTTGACTGCCCCGAAGTTACTGGAATTCTGGAAGGAGGTCCAAAAAGAGATCAAACAGATTCTGGGCTTTGACATTATTTTGGAGCCAGCACTTGTGGTACTGGGCATACCTCCTGACAATGAGATGGATAAGACTTAATCTATTTATTGAGAATTCTGTTATTAATAGCGAAAAAAATGATAACAGTCTCATGGTTGAAGCCGCAGCCCCCCTGCACAATGGAGAGAACGAGTAAAGAGTGTCTTTACCATGGAAAAAATAACAGCAAGATTACAGATGAAAGTAGAAAGGTTTGATGTAAGATGGGCTCCAATACTTGCAATGTCTGACCTGTAATGTTTTCTTTCTTTTCTTAATTTCTTTTTTGCACATTTTTCTTTTATTTATAAACATATAATGATGATTATGGTTAAATCAGAAAAAGTTTAGACAAATGATGTCAAGGATTACATGTATGCAATTCAAAATGATTGTCTTATTTGTGAAATAAAATAAATAAGTTAAAAAAAATAAAAATAAACGTTTCACTGGTAAAACAGTATGCACGTCAGAAACCATAAAGCTTGTTTTATGCTCGCCATGTCGCAAAGGGCGCGGGGGAGGAGCGAGGGCCGCGACGTCAATGTGTTGGGCACGACCCCTGTAGGCTGCCCACCGCGTACCTGAAGATTTTTCTAGGAGCGTGACCTCCGCACGACTTCTCTCCCAACATGGACGCTTTCGAGCCACTGAGCCCAAAGCCCCAGAGTAACCAGACTTTGCACATAGGTTGGAAATGTGACCGACTACTCAGAGACAAAAAATGACCCATATTGCCCAGATGGTGGCGCTATAACAGACCATTTCACGTTCTGGTCTATAACTTCTGAACCGTGAGTCCTAGAATCAAAATCTACATAGATGCGTATTGATCTACCTGGATCAATACGCATCTATCCATATAGGCCACGCCCATTTCCATCTAACTAGATTTGCCGCTATTTTGCATTTTATCAAAAACCTATTTTTGCGAGCTCCTCTTAGACCGTTTGTACAAATGAGCCCAAACTTTTTCTGGGTCATCTCTGGACTCCCCTGATCTAAAGATACCTAA
This sequence comes from Poromitra crassiceps, assembly GCF_964638095.1. Classification (NCBI taxonomy): domain Eukaryota; kingdom Metazoa; phylum Chordata; class Actinopteri; order Beryciformes; family Melamphaidae; genus Poromitra; species Poromitra crassiceps. The sequence goes on from NC_139623.1 coordinate 13,427,196, forward strand.
AACAGTTTTGAAATGATAAATCTCTAAACTTTTGTGTATTTGTTTTTGTTCTCTTCCTGCCCTAAAAGTGTTTCTTTTCCCTACTAAAAATTAATTCAAACTCCCAGTGGTTATTGAGGAGGAGGATATGTTTTGTATTATAATCTCAGGGATAATTACTGACAAAATTGTCGAAGGTGCATTGCATACAAATCCATAGCATTATTTGCATAATTATAATTATTTATATATGGAAACAAAATCCAGCAATGACTATTCATCTGTATTGTGCCTTGTTTTATCCTGTACTATTTTAATATGCTTTGGCAACACTCAATACTACTAGAGTTCACACATTTACACATTTACAGTTGAGTGCAGAGCATCTATGCAGAATGTGCAAAATGTTGTATAAGCCGTGTCTTAACGTGCATTGCTTTGTCTGCCTCCCAGTAGATGCAGGCTGTTCCCAAGCTGAGTAGAGCAGTGGTGCGTGTGAGGAGAGTGGCAGCGCAGGTCACCAAAGCAACCATGGCAAACAACCAGCAGTGCTCCAGTCTGTCCTCCACAGCGAAGGGAGACTCTTCCACTGCGGCCATTCTCATCATAGGAGATGAGATACTCAAGGTTGGCTGGAGGGTGATTTAGTGTGCATAGATATATCATGCTTGTAATACCTTCACACTGTACTGTGGTAGCGTCCCACCGTCTTTAAAAACCCTTGAAAATGTGTGCGCTTGAGAAAAAGAATAAACCCTTATAAGTTGTTGAAATGGTGGCGTCCGGGTAGTGTAGCGGCATATTCCCTGCCTACCAACACGAGGGTCGCAGGTTCGCGCCCCATGTTACCTCCGGCTTGGTCAGGCATTCATACAGGCATGATTGGCTGTGGCTGTGGGTGGGAAGCCGGAATGAGGTTGTGTCCTGGTCGCTGCACTAGCGCCTCCTCTGGTCAGTCAGGGCACCTGTTCAGGGCGGAAGAGAACTGGTGGGAATAGCGTGATCCTGTAACAAGCAGTGGAGGACTCGCACACAGAACTATAGACAAGACAAAGTCTTAAAAAATCAGATCCATTTTATTGTAGGATCGGCACAAATTGGCAGCAAACGTTTCAGTCCTAGTTGGACTATCGTCAGTGCAATAGCGTGATCCTCCCACGTGCTACGTCCTGCTGGTGAAGCTCCCTGCTGTCAGGTGAAAAGAAGCAGCTGGCAAAATGGGGTGGGAGGATCAGTAGGCCTCAGCTCTCTAGACCTCTCTCTGTCCTAGAATCAACACTATTGACATATTGCATACTATAGCAGCAGTTTTAGAATTAATGATTTCACCAGGATATTTTTTTGCCTCAATAAGATGATTAGTAAAAGTCTCTATGATGTCTAATTGTCATGCAATAATGTCATGTCTCACCCCAAAATATGCCAACATTGAGCCTTTGAAATTCACAAAGCTGGAACTTGAACGTCACTGATAAGTCCTTAACATTGATGTCCAAGTGAGTATTTTATTTTTTATTTTATTTATTTAGCACATATTAAAACATACAGAAATACTGAAAGTTATCAAGATAAACAAGAAAAGAAATGTGCAAAGTAGAGGCAAGATACCCGCCAGGGCCTATACGAGGCCTCTACTTGTATAACATCATAAGTAGAAACAAAATCAGCAAGTATGAAATCAAATTAAAATTTTAAGTGGGATATGACCGAGTAGAACCTTGTAATAATAGGAACCGGTGGAAGATGTAACACAGCACCTCTTCTCGCCCTCTGTCTCTCAGGGCCACACAGTGGACACCAACAGTGCCTTCCTGTCCCGAGCACTGAGGAAGCTGGGAGTGTGCGTGCAGCGCATCACCGTCATACCAGATGTACACGAGGTGATCGCCAAAGAGGTGGCACTCCTCTCGCCGCAGTACACACACCTCATCACCTCGGGGGGCATAGGCCCCACCCACGATGACGTCACCTTTGAGAGCGTGGCCATGGCGTTCCAGGAGGACCTGCATCTCCACCCTGAGCTGAGCCGGCTGGTTGAGGAGTTCTTTGGGGCGGTGGATAAGGACAGTGCTGCTATGAAGCTGGCCATGGTGCCTCGCTCAGCCAAACTCAATTATGGGATAGACCCTCAGAACGGCCAGCCTCTTCGCTACCCACTGGTGAGAGAGCTTAGGACTGGAAGCATTAGCTTACCTTTGACTAGAGATGGGATATCAAAATGGGGATATCTGTATCGGGTGCCGATACTGATGTAATTCACTTATAGGACATCCTACTGATGTCGCCGATCCACGTTCCGATCCAGATTCCAGTCATAGCTTTGCGCTGGATCATGAACCCGCCGTAACATAATATGAAACCATGCTAATAAGTGGGATATGACTGAGTGTGGTAAAGTGGCAGTCGATCAATTGCTTTGGAAATATCTAATGACCTTTATTGATTGTTGATTTATTGGAGCAGGTAACTAATGCTGTGAAATAATTGATTACTAAACCAAATACTAAATGATGTCTCAGTAGAAGCGAGCTACTATGTAAAGGTGGATGCTGGAGCTCCTTGGGAGAGTTGCTGGCAGAAGCAGGCCAGATTGCTCTCATCTGCAGAGGGCCCTTATCTACAGTAAAGGAGCATTGCCTATAGTGCAGATTTGATTTATATACATATTTGCCTTGACATTTTTTCTTTGTCTCGTATACTTTTTGCAAGTTGCATTTTTTCCTTTTTTTCCTTCACTTGCCCAAATTTTTGTCTGCACTGTCTATTCAAGAAACAAAGAGCTCTGGTATTGGAATTTGTATCGGCAGATATCCAAATTCAGGTATCGGAATCGGATGAGAACTGGAAAAAAAGAAAATAAGTGATCGGTGCATCTCTACTTACATTGAGCTTCATTCATGACACCAGGTTATCATAAAACACATAATACACATTCACATCTAGAACAATAATTAGTGTGTAACTGTGTATAACAAAATATTGTTGTCTCCTTCCAAAGAGGGGGGACTACAGATCGGTCCGTCCAGTAGTCACACTGTAATGTTGACTTTGTGCCACTAGGGGGCAGCATTGACAATGAGTGGGAGGAATGGGAGGGTGGTATACATCACAGGTGGCGGCCAGCATTTTTACTATTTTGCTTGTTGCTGAAGCATTCACTCTGCCACGTTGTCTCTGATACGATCCTCAGCAAACAAAGCTGCAGTAAACAGTGACTTTCATCACTGTCTCAGTGTCTCTGCATCCAAATAATCACTAGGAGATCGAAATATTTTGTTATGTGTATCTTTATAATGATCCTCTTAGATGTGAATGGACCTTAAATTAGATCAGATTATACCCAGTCTGTCCATCAACTTGTGTCTCAAAAACATCTGTTACGCTGTGTATTACCTCCTCACCAATCACTATAGGCTTGCTTTTTTCAGTATACAGTGTTAACAAATGGTTTAGTTGACAAAACCTCCTGCAAAGTGACTGAATGTTCTATTGTTTTCTGGGCTTGTTCAAGTAGACATCAGACAACTACATCAACTACTAACCAGATATATTAGGGTAAAAATGCTGTGCGAGATGATGAATGACAACATATAACAGGCATAGACGTACTAATATTTGGACTTCAGTATGGTTAGAACATAGCATATTGAAATTAAAATATAAATATTTTTAGATTTTTCACTCTGTGTACCAGAGCATGTAGTATGTATACTACTCAATCTATTATTGTGTACTGATATATTTCCAATTTTAGAACAGACTCACTGATCTAGATCGTTAGATGTGTCTGTCCTCTTGTCCCAGGTCAGTGTGCGGAACGTCTATATCTTTCCTGGGATCCCGTCTCTGTTGGAGAGGGCCTTTAATGGGCTGGAGCACCTGTTTGCTGGTTCAGGGACCACCTTTCACACTCGTGAGGTAACACCATGCCCATGCCTAATGCTACACCTGTGAGGTAACACCATGCCCATGCCTACTCGTGAGGTAACACCATGCCCATGCCTAACATTACACTCGTGAGGTAACACCATGCCTAATGCTACACCTGTGAGGTAACACCATGCCCATGCCTAACGCTACACCTGTGAGGTAACACCATGCCCATGCCTAACGCTACACCTGTGAGGTAACACCATGCCCATGCCTAACGCTACACCTGTGAGGTAACACCATGCCCATGCCTAACGCTACACCTGTGAGGTAACACCATGCCCATGCCTAACATTACACTCGTGAAGTAACACCATGCCCATGCCTAACATTACACTCGTGAGGTAACACCATGCCTAATGCTACACCTGTGAGGTAACACCATGCCCATGCCTAACATTACACTCGTGAGGTAACACCATGCCTAATGCTACACCTGTGAGGTAACACCATGCCCATGCCTAACGCTACACCTGTGAGGTAACACCATGCCCATGCCTAACGTTACACCTGTGAAGTAACACCATGCCCATGCCTAACGTTACACCTGTGAGGTAACACCATGCCCATGCCTAACATTACACTCGTGAGGTAACACCATGCCCATCCCTAACATTACACTCGTGAGGTAACACCATGCCCATGCCTAACATTACACTCGTGAGGTAACACCATGCCCATGCCTAACATTACACTCGTGAGGTAACACCATGCCCATGCCTAACATTACACTCGTGAGGTAACACCATGCCCATGCCTAACATTACACTCGTGAGGTAACACCATGCCCATGCCTAGCCCCATAACGTGACCCTGCTACTGTACTCCGATATTCTCGTACAGCAGTCAGGGTCACACAGCATTCTTATCGGCAATGAGTTGGAAATGCTGTTCAAAAAGCTCTCCTACCCGTATCCGACGTCCAATTGCAGATCCGAAGATATGATAGTCCCCCTATGGAAGCCAGTAATTTGTCTGGCGCTGTTCAAATAATACTGCTGCGTGAAACAACCATTTAAAAGCAGTCTTTCCACAGCCTGTGCCGTATTGAGGACAGGAGAAGCTTCCTAGTGCCGACAGGAACCTTGGGAGTTTGAGTATTTCATGACATGTTTTGCTTCCCAGGTGCGCTGGATTTGCGTTGATCACTGACTGAGCCGTCTCCGTGTGACTGCATGTGTTGTTTGCTCGCCGCGTGCAAGCGGTGCACCATGAAAGTGAGATCAAACACACCCTGCTGTAAATTCAGCACAGGCTGTGGAAAGACTGATTTTAAACTGTTGTTTCAAGCAGCAGTATCATCATATCAATCTCATCTCAATCATATCTTCGGATCTGCAATCGGACGTCGGATACGGGGTAGGAGAGCTTTTTGAACAGCATTTCCCACTCATTGCCGATAAGAACGCTGTGTGACCCTGACTGCTGTACGAGAATATCGGAGTACAGTAGCAGGGTCACGTTATGGGGCTAGCCCATGCCTAATGTTACACTCGTGAGGTAACACCTTGACCATGCCTAACATCACAATCCTCTGAAATACCTTGTTTTCATGCAGCCGCAGTGGAAAGCAGTTCTGCCAGCTGACCTCTTTATCGTTGCGGTAGGTATTTGTGGATGCAGACGAAACGGCGATCGCTGCCGTGCTGACCAGACTACAGGCGGGCTGGGGCCGCAGGGTGGCATTAGGCTCCTATCCCAACTGGCTGAGTAACTATCACAGAGTCCGGCTGGTCCTGGACTCAGACAGCCAGGAGGAGGTGGACAAAGCCCGGGCGCAGCTGCTGGACGAGCTGCCCAAAGGCAGCGTGGTGCCCTTAGTCACTGACCCGGTGTCCATCGCTACTGCCGAGGTGTACACACTGGCCAACAGTGGTGAGGGGGAGACAGAGGGAGGAGGGACAGTTCATTTGGGGAAGATAGATAAGTCATATAATTGTCATTGAAGGTCAATTTTGTACAGAACTGTCATACCCTTTACACACCCTAAAACACCCATTCAATGTTGGTTTCATTTCCCACAGGCACACCGCTGGGCGAGAAAGTGTCGTCTGCGCTGAAAACAATCGAGACTGCACTGGATCAGTACTCGACAGAGCAGGTCTGTGTCGGCTTCAACGGAGGCAAGGACTGCACAGCACTGCTGCATCTTTACTATGCAGCGCTGAAACGGTAACAGGAAGATAAGACAATTAGACCACTTGGGGGTGGGAATGATTGTAATGAGGACAAAAGAAATTACCTGAGAGGTTAGAGATGAAAAGGAGATTCAGGGGAAGAGGTAAATTAAGAACATAATGCTGTTAAAAGTACAGAGGGATATATCAGTAGAAAATGAGACAGAACCAGGTATAACAGAAAAACAATCCTTTGGAGAAGACAGACTGGACAACGACCTCTTGTGTTGCTTTGTCTTGACCTATATTGGACAGATACTGAGAGATATAACAATTATGATAATGGGAGACCTATCTAATCTCTTTGTATCCTTTTCTTTTATCTCCCCATCTCTCTCTCTTCCTCCCACTCAGGCGGTGCCCAGATAGTAAAGACAAGGTGAAGGCTCTCTACATCCGCATTGTCTCTCCATTCCCAGAAATGGAGCGATTCCTCCAGGACACTATCAAGAGGTGAGCCATGTTCTCCTCATCTAGTGTCGCCATGCCAGACCACTGGAGATCATCTAGTGTGGCCATGCCAGACCACTGGAGATCTCTAGTGTGGCCATGCCAGACCACTGGAGATCATCTAGTGTGGCCATGCCAGACCACTGGAGATCTCTAGTGTGGCCATGCCAGACCACTGGAGAGCATCTAGTGTGGCCATGCCAGACCACTGGAGATCATCTAGTGTGGCCATGCCAGACCACTGGAGATCTCTAGTGTGGCCATGCCAGACCACTGGAGATCATCTAGTGTGGCCATGCCAGACCACTGGAGATCTCTAGTGTGGCCATGCCAGACCACTGGAGATCTCTAGTGTGGCCATGCCAGACCACTGGAGATCATCTAGTGTGGCCATGCCAGACCACTGGAGATCTCTGCCTACCAGTCGTCTGGCCACTTCTAATGCAAGACAGTTGATAGAACGGCAGCGAGAACTGCCAAACCTACGCCACTTTGTCATGCAGTGTTCGGCAAGTTACTCAGGGAGTGTAATTAGTTACTAATTACTGATTATTCCTTTAACAATGTATACAATTACTTTACTTATTACTTGGTTTCAAAAGTAATTACTTGGTGTTCCTCATTACTTTACTATATTACTTTCGCTACCCCCCCCCTGAGTGACATAACCTTTTTAGCCAGCTCCTTTAAGGACTGAATCCACTTTATTGGAACAATAATGAACCTTACAGGAGGAGTCACCAATCAGCCAAACTGCATAATTACCTGGCAATGCAGTAGTCTCGCATAGCCAGACTTCTGCAGATTTCGTTTTAGCGCTGTGCCAGACAGTGCTGGAGAAAGTAATGCAATAACTTGAAGTTACTTGGATTAGTAACTGTAATATAATTACTCTTTGGAAATTGTAATCCCTTATATTACTAGTTACTGGAGAAAGTAATAAAATTACAGCAACTAATGCCTGGTTCAGACTACACAAATTCAGCCCGATAATAGACCGATTTGGTCGTGCGCGACAGATTTTCAGCGTCGGGCCCGAATATGACCGTCGGGGACGACGATCGGCCGTCTTCACCTCTTGTAGTGTGACATAATCAAAGACCAGCGTCGGGACCAGTCGGGACGTCTAGGACGCCTCACGACGCCCCGACGAAAAGACTGGCATGTCAGTCTTTTGGACATGGTTTCGCCTAGTGTGACACCCCGGAAGACAGGTATCAGGTCCTGGGGAGACCGCTCCCCGCTCGATACAGATTTCACCCGCTCGCACTCACCGCTCCGCTCCGCTCAAAAGAATAAAAGAGATAAAAAGGCCAGGGTGTTTTAATTTGCGTTTAAACACCTGGGCAATGGGCATTGCTCACTACAAATAACATGAGCTCAGCAGAGTCGGCTGCATGTTCGTTTCTCTTCCTTCTCGTCTCGCAGCAGCTGGCAAGAAAATAGTGGGCGTGCATGAAGTAAGCCAAGTCTTATTGGAGGCTGGAGCGGACATCACAGTGCATCACAGTAGAGCCTGTCACTCATCCAAATAACGTTAATTCTGCAAGGGATATATATAGCACCTGGATTACATACATGTTTCACATAGGGTTGTGTTTTGATTTCTATGTTTTATTTTGCCCAATATTGAAATGTTTTACAATTGCATGTTGTGCTAACATAAACATTATTTCTATCTACCACTTTAGCCTATTTACGCTGATTTGGTTGCTATTTCTTGTCAATGTAGTGGCCTCAATGCATCCTGGGAGATTTCGTTCACAGGTCCGCCTCCCCGACGACCTGTGAACTCGCTGACGACAGCAGACGACGTGATGACGGTGGCATAGATGCTCTGTCGGTGTTAAGCGAGAATACACTTGTAGTGTGGCCAGTCTCCCGACCAAGACATGTCACGAATTTATGGCAGTATGATGGCCTCGTCTGACATGGTGACATCGTGAACGACAAAAAATATCGTGTAGTCTGATCCTGGCATAAGTTACTGTAACTAAGTCAATGCCCAACACTGTTGTCATGTTCCTGGAAACTATGCCCCCCCCCCCCATATCCTCCCTAGTGAAACAAACTGGAGATCCATCGAATCACTTTGAAACACGGAGAGCTTTTTAAAACATTGAAAATGGATGTCCCGAGCAACGTTACATTATTTGATTCCGTTTGATCCGTTAACAAGCACACAACTTCTGCATGTCACCGCCCCTTCTGCATGAAGGGCCACCCTAAAGACTTTGGATTGGCAACAGAAGCTGCTAGCTGGTCCTCAGTCTCTCATTGAGCAAAGCGTTTAGAGACTGAGAACTGAGTGTAATCCTCATCTCTTTAGGGACTGAAGTTTTGGTTTGAAAACAATATTGACAAACACTTAAGTCCAGCTGCACGCGCACAGCTCTAATCCGAATCTTCGTTAATAAGAGCGTTTCAGGACTTGTCTGTAGAATCCTTGGCATTAGTGGAGATGAATTTTGTATATTTTCCACATCCTCACGTTGTTAGCAGGTACTTCTCTAGTCCAAGGGGGCATTTCTCAAGATTTCTGTGAAGAATATTTTGGAATACAGTGTTCAAAAAGTATCCACCCACTCTCTGTGTTACAACATGGGGGCTGGTTATTTGGCAATGTGTCTCCCACAGATATGACCTGGAGCTGTTCTCTGTGGAGGGTAATATTCAGCAGGCGCTGAGCGAGGTGCAGGAGAGGAGGCCGGAGCTGAGAGCAGTGCTGATGGGGACCAGGAGGAGCGACCCCTACTCTCACACACTCACACCCATGTGTCGCACCGACCCTGGCTGGCCAGACTACATGAGAGTCAACCCGCTACTGGTGAGAGGATTATAGACCGTATACAAATATGGACGTGATGTCGCCTATTGGTTTGTGGACTCCCGTTGTGAAGCCTCACATTTGGCATTTTGACCGTCGCCATCTTGTTTATTTGGAGCCAGAAACGGCTCGCGCGAGACCAGGGGTTTCCCACAGAGCCGCAGCGCCGCCTGCTACTGGTCCGTGAACACGAGCTGCACGATCACTGGACAGGCGACTTGTCGCCCCAAAACATAGTCTGCTTTATCATCTATTTTTGTTGAAATGGGACCACAATTTACAAAATAAACATCATGCTGTATTGAAGAAGACTTGAAACTATCGATTGAGACCATAAACTCTTTAGGAAAGTGTTTACTGAGGCAATAATTCAAGTTAGAAGTAGTCATTTTCCCATTGACTTCCATACAATCAGATTTCTTTTTTGAGCCAGTGGAGTCGCCCCCTGCTGGCTATTCGGAAGAATGAAGGTTTAAGGCGCTTCTGCATTGCCGTCATTTTTCAGAACTAGAGGTTGCCCCTTGGCTCACACACGCATGCACGCACACTTGATGCATCAGTGTTTCCCTTATGGTGGGATGCACAATGTAATATGTATGGCGGTTTGGTGGCAGAAAACACATTTCAGTTCACAAGTCAGAAAATCACTGCTAGGAAATATGACAGGTCAGAGACTCCAGCAACAACAACTTTAATTAGGTCCAATTAAAGTTGTTGTTCTCTTTACTACTAGTGTTGCTGGAGTCTCTGATCTCTTGAGACATTTCCTTCCTCCATGCACCTTGGAAGTAAGTGAAGTTGTGCCAAGAAACCTCTACTCTGCCTACAGGAATTATGACTGAGACATAGAATATACATCTAACATTAACTTGACAATGTGAAAAATACATATAGGACCAAAACACAGTTGATAAACTAAAGTGATTTTATAATAAATTTGTTGCTAGAAGAGAAATGTATATTTGACTTGTATTACAAATCTGTTCCACAGCTCTAGCCAAGCAATTTCCCCTTTTACACATAACATTATTCATCATGTTGACTTGAGTTGTAGAGTACAGATCTAGATCGCTCGCGCTGTCGTCGGCATGAGTCTAAAGCCTCCTACACAGGACCTGAGGTAAAACAGCTCTGCGCCCGCTGTCCCGTTGTTTTCCTATAGGGGGAGAGCGGCGCTTCTCAACTAGGCGGCAGCGCTACCCTTTGCGACGCGCACAGCTCGATTTTGCCCCTTTTGCGCTGCGCCCAGAGTTAAAAATATCTCAACGCTGACCCACTTATCCCTGCCCTTTCATGAGCGCAACCAATCAGAGGAGGAAAAGAAGATAGCTGGTGCTCTCGCTGTCGCGGCTCGCCTCTTGTCCTGCAGATTCGCGCTCCGCTCAGATCGCTCGACCTTGTGGTGAAAAAAGTGCAGCACGCTTCTCATGTGAAGGTGCCTTAACTGGTGGTGTTGCCTCTCACCTGGTCTGAGTGAAGACAAGAGCTCAGGTGAAGTTGAGGAGTTGATCAGGATACTTTACTAACAGGTGAGGATGCATCTCATCTGTTAGTAAAGTCAAAATAAAAAGTTTTTATTTATTAATTATTTATTTGCAGATATTTTTTAGAATGGTCAGTAGTAATATCATGTGTCATGCGGCTATGATAGAATAATACTTGTAGGTAAATATAAATACTTGTAGGTAAATAATACTTAGATTATTCTATTAATTGATTAGTCAATTGACAGAAAATGAAGTAAGAAAGAATATAATTTTGATAATCTATCAATCGTTTTAGTCATTTATCAAGTATAATACCAAACATTTGCTGGATACAGCTTCACAAATGCTAGGATTTTCTTGCTTTTGTCTGTTTCATATCACTATAAAATGAATACTTTGGAAAATGAATTTTCTGGCTGCAGACGAAGTAAGCAATTTGAAGACTCACTTTGGCCTCTGGTAACTTCTGATGGGCAGTTTAATTAATGATACATTAATTAATGATTAATTAATGTATCATTAATTAATGATACATTAATTAATCTAAAAAAGAGAAAGTATCATTATCTCATATTCATCGATAATGTATGTTAGTTTTACCATAGTGGTACGCCTGCCTGTGAGTCTGCCTCTGATTTCCCGGTCTTCTCCCTGTACAGGACTGGACGTATCATGACATCTGGTCATTCCTGAGGACGTTATATGTTCCTTACTGTATCCTCTATGATAAAGGGTAAGAACATGTTATATGTTATATGTTCCTTACTGTATTCTCTATGATAAAGGGTAAGAACATGTTATATGTTATATGTTCCTTACTGTATTCTCTATGATAAAGGGTAAGAACATGTTATATGTTATATGTTCCTTACTGTATTCTCTATGATAAAGGGTAAGAACATGTTATATGTTATATGTTCCTTACTGTATTCTCTATGATAAAGGGTAAGAACATGTTATATGTTATATGTTCCTTACTGTATTCTCTATGATAAAGGGTAAGAACATGTTATATGTTATATGTTCCTTACTGTATCCTCTATGATAAAGGGTAAGAACATGTTATATGTTATATGTTCCTTACTGTATTCTCTATGATAAAGGGTAAGAACATGTTATATGTTATATGTTCCTTACTGTATCCTCTATGATAAAGGGTAAGAACATGTTATATGTTATATGTTCCTTACTGTATTCTCTATGATAAAGGGTAAGAACATGTTATATGTTATATGTTCCTTACTGTATTCTCTATGATAAAGGGTAAGAACATGTTATATGTTATATGTTCCTTACTGTATCCTCTATGATAAAGGGTAAGAACATGTTATATGTTATATGTTCCTTACTGTATTCTCTATGATAAAGGGTAAGAACATGTTATATGTTATATGTTCCTTACTGTATTCTCTATGATAAAGGGTAAGAACATGTTATATGTTATATGTTCCTTACTGTATTCTCTATGATAAAGGGTAAGAACATGTTATATGTTATATGTTCCTTACTGTATTCTCTATGATAAAGGGTAAGAACATGTTATATGTTATGTTATATCCTCCTTTTATTTGCTCTTGAGCAACATGACGGCTACACTGTACAATTATTACTTCCTGTGTATTTGTTGTGTGCGAAAGCTCTTGTTCCTCTGACCGGCCTTGACCCCTCTGTGTGGGCCGACAGGTACACCTCACTGGGCAGTATGGACAACACCTGTCGAAACGCGTCCCTGCAGACGGTGGATGGCAGGGGGGTGAAGCGCTACAAGCCAGCCTACCTCCTGGAGAACGAGGAGGAAGAGCGCAACTCTCGTGTCTGATGTCACTTCCCTCAGTGCCGCCTGTCGCCGATGGAGGCAGAATTTGCCCGTTGCCACAGATCCAGGTTCATCCCTCCCCATGCACTTAACTTATTAGTGGAAAATGTGAAGCTGATGGACCATTTTATCCAGGGGCGTAGTGGGGGGGGTAAACTCAGTATACCCACCTCTTTGAAATGACGCTGTGAGTTTACTCACATATTTTCAGTTCGACTATCAATCACTGAGGAGAAACAAGGTGGGTAAACTAACCACCTTGGATAGTTTACCCACCTCTGTATTTACCACTAGAACCCCGATTTTATCCACAGGAGAAAAGAGGAAATCCAGTGAATGTTTGCGAAACGAGACCCAGATTACAGAATGAGATTGTGATGTGTGTGTGTGTGTGTGTGTGTGTGTGTGTGTGTGTGTGCGTGCGCGCGCGCGCGCGCGCGTGCGTGCGTGCGGGAGAGAGAGTCCACGTGAGTCTCAGTCTGAAGTAATGGCTGTCTGTGGTGTTCAATAAAACATCAATCTGTCACCTGTTTCTATGGTTTTGTTGATGCTATTTTAAGATGCATCTCACAAACAGATGGCAGTCTGTAGTAGTAACAATTTAGTCCTTGCTTCAGCTTATTCGTGAATCCATCTATCTTATTTATAAATCCAATAAGAACAAGCTGTCAAGAAAAGACAGCATTTATTAAAATATATAGGTAAATAATGTGAATGGTTTTCTGTCAAGGTGAGAAAAGAAGAGTTGAGCGTCTCTGTCTGTGGCAGCATGGAGAAACTGCTGAAGGTCAAGCATCACACTCCTATTGATTTCTCCTTTTCACAGTGAATGTCCGCTATTGGAGAGAGACTCCAGCATGTCGTCGTGCATCCTCGCTGCAGTTCTCGTTGCTGACCTCATGGGCGCGTTGTTCTCACGTTTTCCATTTAGCCCCGTGATTACAATAAATTACCTTCTCTGTTTTCAGACATGATTGAATCCAGGCCCATCGATCTCCTCCTCTCTCTCCCCGCCTGGAGATTAGTCAACACCGCGCAGCGTGGATCGATACCGGCCGATCTAATAAAGCGGGTCGCTTACGAGGCCACCGCGGGGCTGCACACACTGTTACACCAGCAATTACCATCTGCGCCCTGCCTCCATACCCCCTAACTTGTCTGTCCAGGCTTCACGGCTTGCTTGATTGAATAATAACAGTAATAAAAGGAGCGATGAAAAGAAGCTTCATAATCAGAGCCAAATGTAATGGTGTGTGTTTGTTTGGATGGTGGAATAAACAGACCGGGGCATTGTCTGGAATTATGATGTAGTCCTGTGAAAAATCACTATAACAGACCTGTGATATTCCTATAGAGACTTTAAAAGTGCGTCTGTGGTGCTCAAGTGTGAGCTCATAATGACCTTGTCGACCTTACAGGTATTGTTATGCCTCCGCCGGCAATAGCCGAGCCGGAGGCATTCTGGTTTGGGGTTGTACGTACGTACGTCCGATGTTCATTAATGCGATATCTCAGGAACACTTTGACGGAATTTTGTCAAATTTGGCTCAAACATCCACTTGGACAAGGATGAACTGATTACATTTTGGTGGTCAAAGGTCAAGGTCACTGTGACCTCACGAACGCCATTTTCAAGCTCGTTAACGCGATATCTCAGGAACGCCTAGACGGAATTTCGTCAGATTTGGCTCAAACGTCCACTTGGACTCAAGGATGAACTGATTACATTTTGGTGGTCAAAGGTCAAGGTCACACGTGACCACACGAACACCATTTTCAAGCTCTTTAAGGTGATATCTCAGTAATAGAAAAACACGGGTTGCGAGCACACTCAAAATGGATTAAAAACTCACTGGGTGCAGGGCAAGCAAATAGTTCAGAGAAGGGAGAAGCCAGCACTCCAAATGTCTTTTCGTATGATTTATTTTCCTCAAACCTGGGCAGCAGACAACGGACGTTTCAGTCAAAGACCTTCCTCAGCGTGATATCTCAGTAATGCCGTGACGGAAATTCTTCACATTTGGCTCAAACGTCAAAGTCTGGACAGACATGGATGTCAACTGCTCAATTGTTGGTGGAGGCATATATCCACGGTGCGGTCATTCTAGTTCTCTATAATATTGCTATAGAGGCTTATAGTTTGCATGTAGCCAAAAGTAAGTAAAAGTAAATTGTAGGATTACTGTAGTTGTTGTCTTTCAATATATAGGGACTTAGGCAACATTTGCACCCCATTTACAGCTGAGGCAGGACTGAGGGACTAAAATACCCTTTGTTGTCCTCAGTTGTGCATTTAGCTATACCTATTTTAGACTTTTATTTCACACTGCTCTGGTTTTGAAATGGTTTGGTTGAAATTTACAAAACTGGAAACAAAACATTCTCAAAAATCTGATACAGCAACTATTGTGTCTTCTGAGACCAACTGGAACAAGCAGGAATTATATTTGGCAAGTTTTTGTCCTGCACAGGCAAACAAAACTGTTCTCCCTCGACAGATATTCTAACAAAGTGAAAGTGAACTGGTGAAAGTAGGATGTTGACTGATTAACTCTTTCAGTGAAATACCCCTGAAACTCCTTTCAATTAGGGACGTGTCTCCTAATTGATCAGTAAGTGGATGTGTGTTTGAGTTGTGGATGGACAGATATACCGTAGATGTTTGCCATCGATGGAGGAAAGGTGGTGGGGATGAATAGAAGGGGGTGAGGGTGGAGGATGGGACCCATAAATCACACTCCTTTTTTTAATTCGTCTTTTTATTAGGAATGTAAAAAAATAACCAACCAGTGTGTAAAATGACAAGTATTTTTTTCCGTTGTAAACGAATATCCCCAGGGGCCTCAAGAGGGCTCCAACAACAACAAACGAACACTATAGAAAATAATATTGATAATCATAGTGTATGAATATTTCAAACATAAAACATACAAATAATTACAAATAGGTAAAGTGTGAAAAGATAATTAAATAGCATTAATCATATTAAAAAGAGAGAAAAAAGGCAGGTGCAGGGGGCAAGTTTGTAAGGAGTAAGAAGTAATCTATGAAAAAGCATTTATTTTAGCAGAGCTGCCTTTCACTGAGAATCGTATCTTTTCTAACTTAAGAAAAGACAGGACATCCCTAAGCCACAGAGAATTGAGCCTCAGGAGAATGTCTTGTCAAAAGAGAGGTAAAGGCTAATACTGTATGTCTGACTGGGAAGAATTGTTTTGGGAGGAATCAAAAGAGACCCCAAATATCACTATGGATGGAGGGATCCACCTGTATATCAATTACCAGAACCCTTGTCAAGATCATACATATATTTCTTTTTCAACACACCAACCAACTAACCCTAACCGTTTTTTTTTTTTTTTTCAATTACCAGAACCCTTGTCAAGATCATTAAATAAACACTCCAGAATTGATGTAGTCTGGGACAAAGGAAAAACATAGGGCTCAGGTTACAAGAGGAAGCGTGACTTCTGTCACGTTGGTCTGCAATATGGGGATAGATTTCAGAATAAATCTACGCTGATCAATGTTTCTCTAAAAATGTCCCAGGTGGGACTCATTTATGACAGAATCCACAAAGCTAATGGTGTGTAATGGACTCAGCTCGACTCAAGATCACTGCTACACACTGGCATAAGTTTGAGTGGAAAACATCTGACAAACGTTGATGTTAGAGTGAACTATCCATTTCAGCTTCTCAGATGAGAGCCTGCCTCGGTGAATGTGATGGTTTTCTCTGAAGGAATATGCTCCTAATCCAATTCCTCAGCAGCGGCTGTGGTGTAAAACGAGACTTGAAGCAGCATGAGACAGCAATTCAGGCGATGTCCTAGGAGGGATGCTTAACACGGAGGATGAAGAGACGCGTCGCTCCATTGTCAGAAAGCATCAGGAGAGAAGGGAGACCTTTGGGTCTATGCAAATGAACAAACCATCTGCATGTAAAGCCCAACCGACCAGAACATGGCAAAGAGGATGTTCAGTATCAAAGTGTCGCCAACCCGACCAGAACACGGCAAAGAGGATGTTCAGTAGCAAAGTGTCGCACATTAAAAGTGGATGGAAGGGGAGGAAGGGAGATGGAGGAAGTAGGCTGCTTTGCTTGCTGTCATGTGAAGTGTGACTGAGTGTGGTTTTGGTGCATTTTCGCTCTGATGAAGGTCTTGTCGACCGAAAGCTTATCATAATAAATGTGAAATCTGTACAGATTCAAGTGTGCGGAAATTCCTTTTATATTTGTAACTCTGGTTATTTTTCCAGCACCTTGGCCGAGACTTGGCTGGGTTGAGCGGTGGCCCTCCCCTCAGATTTTGGTGCATTTTCGCATAAAAGCCAGTCTCATCATCTGAAGTTTGTCACACTTCTCAGTCCGGCACACAGAACCAAGACCCCCCCGCTCACAACAGAACCAAGACCCCCCCGCTCACAACAGAACCAAGACCCCCCCCCCGCTCACAACAGAACCAAGACCCCCCGCTCGCATCCTCACATGATGGATTCAGAAATGCCTTTCACACAGCGGGTTCACTTGAATGTAAAGGGCCACAGCCTGTGAAGCTTCAGCCACCATGCTGAAAGTGAAAACGGATGAAAAAATATCTCACCAGACTTCATTTGTATCTAAGATAAACTGTGTGTGTGTGTGTGTGTGTGTGTGTGTGCGCGCGTGCGTGTGCGTGTGAGAGAGTGAGATGGCAAAATGTGCTCTACCTTTCTAAAGGTTCTAAAGGGAACTACCAAAGAAGCGGTTTGAGTACTGTTTGTGGACAAATTGAGCAAACACGACCGTCAAAATGAAGGCTGAGTTTGAAAATGGGTGTGATCCGAGCAAGCGCCCCACACACACACACACACACACACTACTCTTTACGCCCCTGGCCCACATTCGTCTTACATTAAGTCGTGGGCATGGCAGCTCGTGTGAACCCACCACAAGATGGCCTCTAGTTATATTTTAGAATTAAAATCTCAGCATTCAAATGTCCCTTCATGACTAATGAGCAGAGCCGTATAATAGAAGAGTTCCGACATCTCCATTCACTCCAATGGACCAGTTTTTTTCCAGGAAGTAGAAAGTGGAACTCTTGAGTAAAAAAAGCAGCACTGTCGAGTTGCAGCAAAATAGACAGTTTGTGTTGTACTTTGAAAGGGTTTTTCATCCCTTGAATCAAATTGTACATTATCAGCTTTATTTTAGCATGCAAAAGTAGCACGAGACCCATTCCTGGCTGTTCATTGGCTAATGAGTCTCGCATTTTGGTCCTCCGCTGACGCCACTCTCTTACTAGAGGACACTACTAATGAGGCTACTTTCTACACACATCAGTGTTGTTACATTTGTTAGATACTTTCTACACACATCAGTGTTGTTAGATCTGTTAGATACTTTCTACACACATCAGTGTTGTTAGATCTGTTAGATACTTTCTACACACATCAGTGTTGTTACATTTGTTACTGTTGGAAGAAAATGACAGACCATCTTGCGATGGGATCACACAAGCCGCGATGACCGTGACTTACAGCGGCTGTGGTGCGGGACATGAAGTGAGGGGCGCTTAGCCTGGTAAACCAGCCCGTCACGTGAACTCACATTTCATTTGGTTCTGCGTAAATGAAATGTGAGTGCACGGGCTGGTTTACAGGCTAAGGAGCGCTGAGGGGGCCCTTAGCCATTAGTGTTTTGCTTGCACCTGTGTTTACCCTGCCTTTTCGACACAAAATGGCCCCCGTGAAAAGGGTCTATACCAGCCACACGCTGTCGCCGCTGCTGTACTTCCTTCAGCTGACAGCTTCTTGACCTTCCCTTTAATAGAGCCAATTTCTTGTGTTAAAACATCGCTGACCAATTTGGGGCCCGCAGGCCAAACCTGGCCCACGCTCAGTTTGTTTGGGCCCTCCATGGTTTTGAATGGAAAAACATCACGGCCAATATTACTGTCTTTCAGAAGCTGTGGCGGGCTTATTTTTAAAGCTAGCTTGATGATACTTTTACCACATGAAACTAGAAAACCTATTTTAGATTTATAATGTAAATTGTCTATATAAAATATAATTTGATGTAATTTCACATAACATCAGAATTTGTTTTTAGCCCCCGGCCCTCCATCCAGATTAATTTTGGCCCTTCATTGGAAAGAATTTGGGCACCTGTGTATTAAAAGTTATTTATAATATCTTTCAGGTTGCCCTTGAGTTCATTCTTATGTAAGACTTTTGTAAATAATTCATGGGAATAACAACATGTGGTATTAGGCTATCAAAATGATAACTTGGCTGGTTATCTGCTATATCTATTCACAACAGCTCTTTGCTCAGATAGACACCAAGACAGCTAATGCGCTGTTTTTTCTCCATCATATCTGGTCTGTCCGCATTCATCAGTGTTTGTGACGTGTTGGAAACGCCTGCTCTGAGAGCAGACAGCAGAAATAATTACACTGTTATTGGCTACTTGACACGTGTAAAGGATGTGATAAAACAAGTAGACCCAGTTAGATTAGACTTTATTTAGAACGAGCGAAACCTCCTCACCCCAAAGAGTAAACAGAACCCCCGACAATTTATCATGACCTGAAACTTAAATAATACAGCCATTTATCAAGGCTACACAAAATAATTCAATCACACTCCTCCGAGGGATTTATATTATATATATATATATATATATAACACACACACACACACACACACACACATATATTTAAGCAATATAGCATGAGAGCAAGTGTGTTGTGGTGAATATATCCCGCTGATAAGCTGTTATCCCACGAGGCTGCAGGCCGAGTGGGATAACAGCTTATCAGCGGGATATATTCCACAACACCACGCAGCTCGGACATGTTGCCAGTCGGACTTATAGTATTATTATTATTATATTATTATACTTGGAAACCGTTTTATAAAAGCAATATAGCACTCGAGCAGCGTGTGTTGTGGAATATATCCCGCTGATAAGCTGTTATCCCACGAGGCCGCAGCGGGATATATTCACCACAACACACTTGCTCTCGTGATATATTGCTTAAATATATATATATATATATATATATATATATATATATATATATATATATATATATATATATATATATATATATATCACACACACACACACACACACACATATATATATACATGTATATATATATATATATATATATCACACACACACACACACACACACACACACACACATATATATATATATAGTTATATATATTGTGTGTGTGTGTGTGTGTGTGTGTGTGGGGTTTGATTATTCTGTGACTTAATGGAGGATTTGGAGAAATATGTGTAAAAATAAGTCACCTTATGGCTGTATTCAGTTTGGTTTGGCCTCTCCCCGGGTGTAATTACCACATTTGGCATTTCAAGTATTAGCTAGCATTTAAAAACCAACATAATAATTTACTGGCACAGCTTTAAATATCTTGTGAACTAATGAGAGCTGGGGCTAGAGAGGACTGCCCAGGCATGGGCCTCTGCAGCAGCAGATGTTAAACAGCTGCTGGCTTTAACATGTTCAAGTTTGGCATTACAATGTATCTAAATGCACTTTGTTGTATTGTTGTAAATGTATGAATTCACGGTATGTCATGTAGAACTAGTGTGGGGTGGGAATTGGTCACCACATGGGACTGAGGGACCTTTCTTGGTCCTAGACTCTGACACTCATTGCAGTGAATATGGCTTTACGTTTTGGAATAAAAACAATTGATGAAAAAAAGAGAGATACATTTGAGTAGTATAAAGCCTTGGTGTGTGCGGTTGATCTGCCATTGTATAGTCAACATGGCATTGCAAAATCTCCATCATGGTACTACAGTAGGAGCAAAGATGATATTCCCACTTATACAAAGTGATGATTCTGTCCTTTTGTTGGTAGAGCAATTACTGCTCCAGTTCTCAAAGTATGATTCTACTGCTAGCATTGTTTTGGGAAGAGTATTGATTAACAGTGAGGTTAAACAGCGACTTCAACCTCACAGTAGGCTATTCTTAATGCTCTAAAGGAGCTTGAGTTGACTGTCTGCTCTTCTAGATGTAGCCTAGCATTTCTATAGACTCTTATTTTCTTGGTTATCAGTATGGTGGCCCGGCATGGTGTGAAGAGTAAATACAGCAATAAGATACAAAATACCTTCACAACCAATATAACTAGCCTAATGGAGTTCTGTTATTCTGTCCAGGGCCAAATCTTCACCCAGGGAAATGCATATAATCATCAGGTTAGCCAATATCTGCAAGAGCTTCCAACTGACATTTTGGCGATTGCTGGAGACTTCAACATGGTCCTTGATGCCCTGCTGCAGGCCTCAGGCAGCACACACCCCTAAGATATTACTTTGAGGAGACTCACCGCACCTTCAGACATCTGGGCAAGGTTGCACCCAACAGTAAAACCACTTTCCCCACTCACGGAACTGCTTCTCCGGGCTAGAAAGGTTCCTCGTACAAGCAGACGCAATGTTATTATGTCCAAAGCTGTGAGATTGAGAGGTCAAGAGATTTCAGACGGTGATTCAGTGTCACTCACACTTCCATTTCCTGAGGCAAAAGGCAATCCTATTTTGCAGTTGGCAGGTGTGCCCTCCGTTATAGAGACTGATGACAACTCAAGATTAGATCAGTACTTTTGACACGTACAGTATGAAATCTCTGTCTTCCTCTGAACATCAATTACATTCACAAACCATCTAGGTGACAATAAGTAAAACGTTTTTTAAGCCCTTTAATAAACCCCTCAAAATGAATAATCTCAACAAGATTACCCTTGTCTAAAAACATGACTGGCATGGGTAATAGTTCTCCACAATCCTCGCTAGTCCTTTACAAATCTCCCAATCTTCTGGGCACCCAAAGTCTATCAGTCTGATGACTCTGGGTTCCCAGATTGCAAATCTCAATGATGGTTTTCAGAAGAAAGGGGACTATGCCCAAAGAAAAGCCAGCTTGACCTTGTATGGCTTCATTGCCCAGAGAAGATAAAGTTCTCATTCTTGATGGATGCTGTGACCTTGATCCCAAAAAATCACCACCTAAAATTCACAAACTAGAATGTATCTGCAACGATCTGATGATCTTAAGGCATTTACTTTCAAAAGGTTTGGAAGGACACTTGCTGCTGCAGGGACGTTCCCTCAGCCCGACTCAGGTAGCCTTGGTTCTGAAGTGAGGATCCTGAGCCTGCTGTGTGGTCTGCCATGAGAAACAGTTGCAAAATTCAGGGAAAGATCTGGACTGACCTTGCCAAATATTATTCCCGTTTGTTCCAGTTTGTCTCAGAAGAAGAGTTGCAGTATCAGATTTTTGAGAAAGTTTTGTTTGTGGTTTTGATTGGTTTGGTATTGGTTTCATTATGATACTGCAAGAAAGACTGACATTAGTTTCTTCTATTAATGGTCAGTGGTATTATTCTCAAGTTGTAATCAACACCAGCAATCTGACCCCGACATATTCAGCTGAGGTTAACTTTATTATTTCAGATTAATTATAGGCCAACTGGCAGCAACACAACGGTCCAATGTTGGATTTTGATACTGTCTAATTACACTGCAATTGTGGAAAAACAGAGCTGCAATGTGGAGTGTTAATGATATTTTTCTGAGGTTGGACAGATATTTAAAAACTAAATTTGGCATTCTAGAAAAATGTTTATGATCACAGTCCTCCAAGAGAGCTTCTGAGAAAACCTTCGGTGTGTGGTTTTCACCATAATCATCTGAATTTATGATACAGCAACATCTGGTCATAATGGTTTATTTCTGAAGTTGAGCTCAGCTCCAGATGTAGAATTAGTATGCTAGACTCTCACATATAGAAGTGTTACACATTTCAGTAAGAACAATAAATGTAAATTGTGACTGTTAGTTCTACACAAGCATCCTGATGGTCAATCAAGTTATCACATCAACTTAAGTCTGTATTGGGTTGGTGATAATCATATGGTATCACATCTTCAACTGCATGTGATACAGGAGGCTGGCAAGTGAAACAACAGTAGGTGATATAAAATCCTCAATTTGTAACTTTGATACTGTCAAATTATCATCATATGATGTTTCGGTTGTTTCCTGTTTAATCACATGAAAATAAGAAGGAAAAAAGGAATGACTTTTTCCTCCCTGGAATCAAAGTTAAAAGATAAAAACACCACAGATCACACTGTCACAAGTATCAGCGAGTATAAATAAGTGTACAGTATTGGTACATGTTCTTGCTGGGAGAGGGCAGGGGCTCCAAAGTGGCTCTCTGGGGAAGGTTCAAAGTCCTTTTCCCTTCACACCCATCCAAAATTCTTCTCCAATTGCCACTGATTCCACTATGCTTATTTCATCACAACTGGCTTTGAAAATGGAATATGTAATGGCTGCCAGTAAGAAGGCGCTAACCAAAAAGTGGCTGCGTCCTCAAGTACCAACAATGAATGAATGGGTGGATATAGTTTATTTGTAATGGAAAGACTTACGTTTTCGCTGAGACTCAAGAAGGACAGATTTGTGAGGATTTGGGAAAAGTGGATTGAGTTTATAACACCTAAAAGACGAGACTTTATATGAAACCATGTACCGTACCTCTTACGTTTCTTTGTCAAACTAGTAGAGCATCCCCTCTGTTCTTTGTTCTTGTTTTTTTTTCTTTGTTTTACGACTAGTAAAATAATATAAAACAGGAAAGGTTGTGAGAGGAATAGGTAATGTAGCAGAAATGCTTTGATTGTAGTGGAACCAAGTTGTGATTATAAATCTATGCACAATCGCGAAATGTATGAATGTGTAATGTCGAATGTGAATTCAAATTATGAATGGCTACTCTACTCTGCAAAAATGTTCCAACTGAAGTAAATGTGATCTCTGACTTTTCTAAATAAAAAGAGAATGATAAAAAAAAAGAAAATGGAAAATGTATATAATGTATATAATGTATGTGAAGGTCAAAATCAAAGGCAGCTGGAAACAACATGCCTCAACAGTGACAAACATGTCATCAGAACAGATCATAAAGCATGAAATAGGAGCATTAGGCCTATTATCCAGGAAATTGCCCTTCTGGCTTCACACGAGGGAATACATTACAGCCTACTGTATATACATGGAAATGCATTTACAGCTTACTTGGATGTGTTAGTATCTTAAAAACAAACAAACAGAAGACAGCACTGTATTCAGGCTAAAAAGGACTACAGTGAATACTAAGTTTAAGGTCAACATATTGGCAGTGATGCATTCAGGGTCTATTAATATTTGGAGTCTGGAGTGTCTGTGTGTTATCAGGCTTTGGTTGCCCATAGATAAACTCAGCTCAATATTCCACTAGGTTTCTCACATTACAATGGCCTCTTACACCACAAGGTCGTTTCAAGTCCCTGAAGTCTCCTTATCTGCATACCCCTGTGTATTACACTCGATATATGTCTGTTTCCTGGATAAAGTTGTGTGTGTGTGTGTGTGTTTTGTCATTGAGACTTGCAAAAAAAACAACGTACCACTACTTTAAAAAGTTCAGTGACAATTAACTTAAACTGGTTCAATGCAATCATATTTATTTTTGCTGTTTTGCCATGTAAAAAGGCTCAGATTGCAGTCGGCTCTTCACAGAAGACGCTACATTCTTCACTAAAATGTGAAAACAAAACAGAAGAAATGACACACATAAAGCAAAAACATCTTCCTAGCAGTAAATGATTGTAAAATCTGACATCAGGCATCACTGAAATCATTGAACAAGGCTCCAAACAGCAGTTTGACTCCTCCATTTAGGAAATGAACTGCATAAAATATGACGGGATGAGAGATGTGATCTACAGCATTTTGACATCCAAGTGTGGTGAGAAGGCATAATTTGAGTAAGTGCTAACAATGTATGTTTAAAAAAAAAATAGAAATAAACAATTTATTTATGATGACTGAACACAAGTCACTCGAATGGTTAAAATATGGGGGGGGGGTATTAATTTTCATAAATACATAAACTTTCATTTATACAGACTCAGAGGTGCATCTAGATTATCTCAGGGTTTTTACAGGAAAAAAATCTGGTTATTAAATCAACTGTTAGGCTACTAACCTATTGAAAACTTAGACTGTTATTTCTAAATTAATGGAAGTCGATTCCAACAATGTGTTATAAAATGAAATTAAATAAAATCCTCAGTTTAAAATGTAATACATTTTGTGAACAAAACATTTATCTTGGAAAACTACATTGCAGCAGCAGAGCACATTAAGAACATAACATATAAATACATATCCAGAATATATATATATAACGTCATGTTTGTCGATGCAAATTTGTTCTTTGTCAAAGCTTTGGCCCTTAACAGAATAACAGAAGTCAATAAAGTTGTGACTAAAACATTAAAATATATAGGCCTAGTTCATATATTTTGCTTCTGCAAATTAAGTATGATCTATTAGCAATGAAACTTAAAACTGAGGATCCTGTGTTTAAAACGAAGACAATAAAAAACAAAAATTAATATGGGCTCCCATTATGGAACGGTGAAGTGCTCAGCAGCCATTTCTAATATTTGCACACCTAGTTGGTCAGCAGGAGCATCAACCAATCAGCCTCAGTGGTGCGTGCATGGTGTGTTCAGTGGAGTGAGATGAGTCGATGGCCTCTGTTTACCCATAAGCCTCTCTCTCTGATGGAGAGAGACAGCTGGGCAGGCAGAACAACAGGGGGTCCAATCAAAAAGCCTGCGCCTGCTCCCAGGTCCAGTTAGAGACCGTCCGCATCACAGCACCACAGTGAAGTGTCCAGTCTCTGGGCAGCTGGTGTTTTCTGGCCAGCCCAGTCCAGACTCCAGTACAACCAGTTTAATCCCAGTAGGGGGCGCAGCAGTCCTGCCTGACTATTCCAGAACATTCCCCAATTACTTCCAGAATGCTTTTATTCCCACAAATTAGTTGATTTACAAAAGTGAGTCAACGTATTTGTGGAACTTGGATGCAAATGTGGCAGTAGTAAAAAAAAAAAGAAAAGAAAAAAGTAGCAGAAGAAAAAGTCATATAGCCAGAAACTCTGTTTGCCCATGTAGCTCATTAGGCATGTCAGCTGCTAGCTGATTGACCCTTGTTCTGAGTCACTCAGTTCAGTAGTATGTGTTGATTTGGCCACTTTTCAGCTGGTACCCACAGGAGAGGGCAGGGTGTGAGCGATGGTGACCCAGAGGAGAGGGCGGGGTGTGGCCGGTGGTGATTATGAAGTAACATCAGGGAGGCAAATAGCAATGAGAAAAGGTGAGAAAGCCTGCATGAAGTCTACCCACGCACACTCTTGTGCTGGGGTCAGAGTGGGACAGGAGGGAGCGTACATCTGTGCGTACCTCTATGTGTAATATTGAGTCTGTGTTACTACTTGAACTGCTTACACAACACGTATGGAACACGAAAAAAACAAGACATGAATCAGAATGATTCGCTGCGTCAGTCCCTGAGTCATGGTTTAAAAAAAACACCTGATTTTTCACGGAAAATCACAGATAGACCGCCACAAGCCATATCCTATGTAATATGTTTCATTTGCGATAGCTTAGCATAATTGTTTGCATCGTGTCATTTCAGTGCTTCAGTGATATCTCCCGATCCCACAGAGACGACAGGCATGAGGTCAGCAGCTAGGATGGAGGAGCAGACTCAGATGGCCAGCCGGAAGAGGAGGAGGAGGAGGAGTGAAGAAGCGGTCCCCAACGAACACGCTGTACTCCGAGGCGCCGGAGTTTCTGAGAGAAAGAGAGAGATAGAGAGATTTGTAATCACTCAACAACAATTTGATTTCCGCATAATATATGTGTAACCATGCAGACACTCTCAATGTTGTTGAGTAGTTAACTACATGTAGTTCAATTACTATTTTAACAACAATTTGCAGTAGTTGTGTGGTAGTTTAACTGTTCAAATCTCAGTAGCTATTTAGTAACTACTTTGGGTCATGTAGCTTAGGATTCCACCCCCCCCCCCCCAAGATATTTTCCCCATTTCCTCCCCAATTGCACTTAGCCAATTTTTCCCCCTGCTGCCCCGGTTGCTGCTCCACCCTCTGTCGATCTGGGGAGACTAGCACCATGCTTCCTCTGACACATGCGCATTTGTCAGCTGCTTCTTTTCACCTGACAGTGGGGAGCTTCACCAGCAGGACGTAGCACGTGGGAGGATCACGCTATTCCCACCAGTTCCCTTCCACCCCGACCAGGCGCTCCGACTGACCAAAGGAGGCGCTAGTGCAGCGACCAGGACACATACCCCCAATCTGACTTCCTAGCTGCAGACAGCCAATCGTGCCTGTATGGACGCCCGACCAAGCCAGAGGTAACACGGGGGTGCGAACCTGCGACCCTCATATTGGTAGGCAGTAGTTTAGGTAATAAATTACAAACTACATATTCATAGTATTCTCATGATATTTACATACATGAAACTGCCACTGCTCATTGGCCAAGGTTGTCATTTAATGACAATCACCTGCTATTTGATTAAAGTAATATGTGGTTTGTGATGGAATACTATGAATTTCCAGATACCTTTAGCATTTTCCTGATCCCACCTCAACAAGTGATCCCTTTCCCCTCCTTAAAATGCATCCTCGGGCTGCCCTAGTCCCTAAATCAAACACACCTACACTACTCAGTGTCAGTTCAGTTGTACCTCCGTGTAACAATATGAGATTCCACACTCAGATTGTAATCATTTCTCGTGATGTAATTTCTCTTGATGATGTATAATAATAAAAAATTGGGTAGTTAAGATGTAGTTTTACTACTTTTCATTGCGATGTAGCTATAGTTTGGTAAACTACATTTTTAATGTAGTTTCCCCCAACACTGGACATTAGATATCTGGAATAAACAGAGTTTGAAAAGTTGAATCTCACCTTGTTTCTGTTTTGACCCCGCTGATGCTACAGCAGAAATGGAGAGAGAAGAGAGAAAGCAATGGTGAGAGAGATACTTAAAGTTCAAGAAAAGAAACAAGTTGCTGATTAGTCATTTTTGTATGCTTAACTTTCTCAATAAAAGTACTGATTTAGAATGTTCTACAAAAGGAGAGAGAAACAGACAAACGACCAGGAGACGGTATTTACCATTACTCAAAGCCTAATGCCATGAAAAATGACTACTGACTGGCTGTGCAACCCTAAATATGTCCCCTATGCAAATTCTCTTAAAGGTCGGATAAAAAAAGAGCTTGAAAAGCATGGCGACAGGGAAAGATAGTGTTATGTAAATGAGGAAGAGTAGGAATGATCGAGATTATACAGAGGGGAACAGGAAATGAAAAAGGAGGAAAAAAATCAAAATGACAGAGCGAAGCCAAGAAGTGGACAGAAGATGAAAGGAAGAGAGGTAGAGACCCGAGTGAGAAAGTAGAGGGGAAGGGGGGGCTGGAGAGATTGAAAGAAGGTCAGACAGAGAGGGGGGAAAAGAAAAGAGACAGAATGGGGGGGGGGTGTTTGTGTCTGGGCGTCACTTTCTCAGCAGGGGACGAACTAAGAGGAAATAATGGAGGGATGGGAGGATGGAGAGACAGGGAGGGGTGTGAGAGCGGGTCAACGAAGAGACAAACACGCAGGTGGCAGGACAGTTAACGGACCCCTCTGGAAAAAGGGATGGCTGTGCCACATCGGTGAAAAGGTGGAGAACAAGAACAGGGCCAGGAAATAGGGCACAAACGCACACGTAGGCAGACATGTTGGATCGGGTAAATGTGGACTTGGCTCAAAACTCTCTTTGTCTGTAATATCCATGTGAGTTCCTCGGGTCCCACACCGTTGCTCCCAAAGACATGAACCACTCAATTACTCACATGTTCTGTACTGCTAACGACCATCTAGGAGTTAACGAAGCGTTAAATAGCATGCTGGGCCCCTCACTGTGTGATATTGTGTGTGTGTGTGTGTGTGTGTGTGTGTGTGAGCGAAAGAGAGCGAGTGAGTGTTCGTGCTTGTATGAGAAATCATCTCAAATAGAACTTAATTACTTAAAACACAACTTGTGTAGCTCTATCACAGGTGCACACAGAAGTGACATTTGAAGCACAGTAAAACTTATTTTCATGATCTTGTGTTAATTTTGAGTTGAAACATTTTAAAGCGCAGACTGTTACATGTAATGCATTCCTCTGATCAAAATATATTAGAATACAATTTAGCAACCGAAGAGTATTTTAGTATGTGAACACTCCTTTCTTTCATGGCTAAATTGCACGGATAAAACAGAAGCACAAAAAGCGAGATAAAAAAGGTGTGGGATTTGATCAGTTAATTGTCCCCAAATTAATTAGCAAAACATGACATCCAACAAACAAGATCACATCTCACACGTTTAACCTGTTTAGGTGTTTAGGGAGCTTAACATGTTTTGGTTGGAGCAGATTGTGGCAAGTATACAGTAGAATTTCTGCATGTCAATTATAAATCCGTTTTTAAAATAGACTAGATTTGATATTATAGTGTGGCTGGAGAGAGAAAACATTGTACGGTGCACTAACAATTACAGTAGCATGGATATAACATTACATTACATTAACGCTGCCTCACAGCTCTTAACTACAACCAGCTCGGGATGGATATATGTGTTTTGATGTGTGTGCATGGACACAAACATACTGCTGCATGTCAACATCACATTTTTAGTCATGGCGAGCTCTGCCACAAAATGGCGTCCACGGTGGCGTGTGTAAGAACAGTGCTGTTCCTGCACTGCAGTCAGAAACATGCAGTATGTGTAACTATGTGCACAGCCCTGGCTGTGTGTGTGTGTGTGTGTGTGTGTGTGTGTGTGTGTGTGTGTGTGTGTGTGTGTGTGTGTGTGTCTCCAGTCGGCAGAACGCCCCACTGCAGAGACAGACATTGCTCCACCATCCCACCTCTCCTCTCCATGCCGCCATTTTACACACACACACACACACACACACACACACACACAGCAGCAGCTAATGCTATCACACCCTGAATGTTAGCGCTTTATGGGGGGAAAAAGAGAAAAATTGCGGAGAAAAAAGAAGAGCGAAAAAAATAATCACGCCAAAAGCGGTTAAAGTCACATTTTCAGTGTGGAGTTCGGGGATGTGAGCGAGCCGCTGTGTGTGTGTGTGTGTGTGTGTGTTGGGGTTTGTTCTTGTGTGTGTGTGTGTGTGTGTGTTGGGGTTTGTTCTTGTGTGTGTGTGTGTGTGTGTTGGGGTTTGTTCTTGTGTGTGTGTGTGTGTGTGTGTGTGTGTGTGTGTGTGTGTGTGTGTGTGTGTGTGTGTGTGTGTGTGTGTTGGGGTTTGTTCTTGTGTGTCTGGGGTTCAGAGGGTACAAAGGTATTTGGGAGAGTGGAGAGTGGAGGGGGTGGAGGGCAGCGACGTAAGAAAAAGTAGAAAAGAAAGTGGAAAAGAGAAGAAAGAAGTGGTGAAACTGTGAAGCTCTGCAATGTGAAATGACCGCAGTGGACTGCTCACAGCGGGAGAAAGACAGGGGGAAGAGAGGAGAGACTGAGAGAGAAAGGGAATCAATTAGAGAGAGGCAAGTTGGTATATAATGGCTACTCACAGTGGGACAACAGGGAGAGAGAGAGGAGGAGAGAGAGACAGTGGGACAGCAGGGAGAGAGAGAGGAGGAGAGAGAGACAGTGGGACAGCAGAGAGAGAGAGAGAGAGAGACAGTGGGACAGCAGGGAGAGAGAGAGAGGAGGAGAGAGAGACAGTGGGACAGCAGGGAGAGAGAGAGAGGAGGAGAGAGAGACAGTGGGACAGCAGGGAGAGAGAGAGAGAGAGAGACAGTGGGACAGCAGGGAGAGAGAGAGAGAGCGACAGGGAGGTAAACACTACAGGACTATTTGGAGAAGTTACAGTAAAAGAGAGGTGGGTACTGGAGAGTGAGAGACGCAAAGCGAGCTGCTGAACGATGGAATAAACCAGAGGGCTGCAGGGCACCGCACATTTAACACAACACCACTCTGCCCACGCCCATTCACAGCCTTAACGCTACTCTGCCCACACCCATTCACAGCCTTAACGCTACTCTGCCCACACCCATTCACAGCCTTAACACCACTCTGCCCACACCCATTCACAGCCTTAACACCACTCTGCCCACACCCATTCACAACCTTAACACCACTCTGCCCACGCCCATTCACAGCCTGAACACCACTCTGCCCACACCCATTCACAGCCTTAACACCACTCTGCCCACACCCATTCACAACCTTAACACCACTCTGCCCACGCCCATTCACAGCCTGAACACCACTCTGCCCACGCCCATTCACAACCTTAACACCACTCTGCCCACACCCATTCACAGCCTTAACACCACTCTGCCCACACCCATTCACAACCTTAACACCACTCTGCCCACACCCATTCACAACCTTAACACCACTCTGCCCACACCCATTCACAACCTTAACACCACTCTGCCCACACCCATTCACAACCTTAACACCACTCTGCCCACACCCATTCACAACCTTAACACCACTCTGCCCACACCCATTCACAACCTTAACACCACTCTGCCCACACCCATTCACAGCCTTATCACCACTCTGCCCACACCCATTCACAGCCTTATCACCACTCTGCCCACACCCATTCACAACCTTAACACCACTCTGCCCACACCCATTCACAACCTTAACACCACTCTGCCCACACCCATTCACAACCTTAACACCACTCTGCCCACACCCATTCACAGCCTTATCACCACTCTGCCCACACCCATTCACAGCCTTATCACCACTCTGCCCACACCCATTCACAACCTTAACACCACTCTGCCCACACCCATTCACAGCCTTAACACCACTCTGCCCACGCCCATTCACAGCCTTATCACCACTCTGCCCACACCCATTCACAACCTTATCACCACTTAACACCAAACCCTACTAAAGCCCCTCACTGCCAGACACACATCACCAAACCCTACTAAAGCCCCTCACTGCCAGACACACATCACCAAACCCTACTAAAGCCCCTCACTGCCAGACACACATCACCAAACCCTACTAAAGCCCCTCACTGCCAGACACACATCACCAAACCCTACTAAAGCCCCTCACTGCCAGACACACATCACCAAACCCTACTAAAGCCCCTCACTGCCAGGGGAAAAGACACTTTGTACCACTGCTTCTCTGACTTTTTCACGTCAAGGACCCCTAAACTGACACAAATTAGACCACAGCACAGACCCCCATCTGATATGATTTGGTCCCGGGGTCCCACATTGGATAAGATTTTGGCTTTTAGATGTTTTATTATAGAAAGTGTATGAGACCCATCACCAATATAGTCATACATTCTGTCATTGCGTTACTTATGGATGGAATTATAGTAGAAATATTCCTTTTTTTGCTGTGGACCCCCTGGAACCCCCTCAAGGACCCCTGGAACCCCCTCAAGGACCCCTGGGCGTCCCCGGAACCCACTTTCAGACCAGTACAGCAGGGATGACACATGTTTGTAGCCAACCTGGAAGTTAGCATAGCGCTGGGTTCTCTCTCGTCTGGAAGTTAGCATAGCGCTGGGTTCTCTCTCGTCTGGAAGTTAGCATAGCGCTGGGTTCTCTCTCGTCTGGAAGTCAATGGGATTTTTGGTTAGATGGCTGAAATAAGGTCTGTGGTTAACAACAGTTTATGAAACTGCAGCCTTTGTGTTCAGCAAGAGAATCTTCACAAATGAAAACCACTTTTATGATTTTTGGAGAATAATGTGATTGCCAAAAAAATCATAAAAGTGGTGTTCATTTGTGAAGATTATCTACACAAAGTTACACGAAGCTCTCAGTTTCATAAACCTTTGTTAACCACAGACCTTATTTCAGGCATCTAACCAAATCCCCCATACAAAAACCCATAGACTTCCAGACGAGGGAACCAGGAGATGCTAACTTCCGGGTTTTAGGACTCATTCCTGCTGCACTCTATTACCGACAACAAGGACGACCTTGAGTGGAATATAAGGACCTGGAAGACTTTAGGGACAAACGCACACACACACACACACACACACACACACACACACACACACACACACACACACACACACACACACACACACACACACACACACACACACACACACACACACACACACACACACCATCATTAGGAGCATCCTGCATCACATGACTGTGCCCTGCGTGGTGTGCAGTGTGTTTGGGTTAAATTAAGGAGATAAACACACACATTCACACACTGGAGAGAAGGCCGGTGCTCGCTAACCTTGGTGCAATGACAACATACCTGATGGACCCTCTCACTGTCACCACTCTGTCCTTCAGACCGGCATGAGCTAGGTGTGTGTGGGTGGGTGTGTGTGCGTGCAGACGAGTGTGTATCCGATATAATTAACGCCACACACACCCACAACAGGGTATCCCCACATGGAACTAGCTTTTTAATCACACAGTCCTCTGGAAGAGAAGGTTTGGGGAGAGGAGGGAGTTAAGAAAGATGCACGGTTTGAAGTTTAAACAAAGCCGGAGCGAGAGAGAGAGAACGAGAGATGGGATGTAGCTGAAGGACAAGAGCTGCCATCACCGTGGGCCGCGCGCGCGCGAGACACACACACACACACACACACACACACACACACACACACACACACACACACACACACACACACACACACACACACACACACACACACAGAGCGAGTCAGACTAGGAGTGCCCCGCTGCCGTGCTACCTGCCAGATAAAAGGCAACCTGAGCAGGAAGCAACCAGAGAGTATGTGAGGCGTTACCACAGGGAACAACACAACAACAGCTGTGGTAAACCGCCACTAATGGACAGCCAGAGAGAGAGAGAGAGAGAGACCCTCCAACTCTCCTTCATCTCTCCTCTCATCCATCTCGTTGCCTCTCCTCTCTGCGGCCTCGTGCGCTCTCATCCCCACGCTCTCGCTGAACAGCATGTGCACGACAGAGATCGAGCACGGCGCGGGGCGAGGGAGGGGGGTAAAACCAGGAGGGGAGTCTGTGAGTAAGTGACTGTATGCTAGATATATGGAGATACAACAAAGCCATAGAGAAGAGATACGGCGAAGGGGGGCAGGGGGGGGGGGGGGGCGGTGGAGTGGAGGGAGGTAGGAGGGGAGTATAAAGAGACTGCCATGGATGGTGCCTGAGATTAGTTTTGCTCCAGTAGCCAAAGATCATAAAAAATGAGGAAGGGAGGAGAGAGCCGAGGAGACAGAGAGAAGGGCGGATTAGTGCTACTGCAGGAATGACAGGAGACTAGAAAGAAAGAGCGGGGGGGTTGGGGGTTAAAGACAAGGAGAGAGAGATCCCGAAATTTAGTGGGGATTAGTTTTGGTTAAGGAACAGGATGAGAAGGAAGAGAGAGGGAGAGAAGAGAGAAAAAGGAGGGGGGGGGAGGAAACAGTAGAGGGGAATGAAGTGCATCTTAGTAGGCAGAGAAGAGAAGTCAATATTCGTTCTAATTCATGGTAATGGATAATAATTGTGTGTGTGTGTGTGTCTCAACATGCAAAAATCCAAACATTTTTACATATTTTGAATATTTCCGTCACAGACTGTCGGAAGGTCAAGACTACATGAGCTTTCCCCCGCTGAACGTGTATCTGTGGTATTTCTAATTAATGCCTACAGGATAATTAATGTGTGAAAAAAAGTCATCAGCCCTTCGCTCTAGTCATAACACAGCAATTAGTCCCCGTCTCTCGCTGGAATAGTAATGGCTTTTAAGAATTCATTCGAGACCCATAGGAGAGTTTTTTTTTAACCAGGCAAACACATTTTTATCAAAGCTGCATGATTGGGAGGTATTCATGAAAGGACATGTAGGAATTCAGTAAATGGCTCACACAAACAAAACACACACACACACACACACACACACACACACACACACACAAACTGGTTACTGCTGGAAATCCCTTGGTAGCAGTTTCCCTGGAAAGAGTGCGTGTTGGTTCAGCCTGGGACAGAATGAAAAGCCCCCTGCAGAGAGCAGTGGGATGGGAACTGGGACAGACGTCTCAGACACGCATATGAGGGCTTACACACACACACACACACACACACACACACACACACACACACACACACGTTAAACCACCAAAGAACACACGCAAATGCGCAAAAGCACTCGCATGAACACACAAACACACACAAAGTGCACAGGCAAAAAAAAGTGGTCTCATACAGACAGACAGACAGACACATGCACGCACACACACGACAACTGTACAGGGATTCCCACAGTGACTGGGCAACATTCCCAACCGGAATGGGCAGCTCACTGGACTGGAAGACTAACATTACTCCAGGCGGGCTCTGGGTTAGATCAACTCTGGGAATTTCACAGTGGGAGAAAGAGATGGAGAGTGGGAGAATGAGGGAGACAGGGAGGAGGGGGGGAGAAGGCGCGAGGGGCGAGAAAGTATACAGTACTAATGCTTAAGAGAGCCTCAATCCAATTAATTTAGAAAGCCGACCAGGAAGGAAGAACAGGGTTTCTTCTTTTAGTTTGTGTAGTTTGTAAAAGCAGTTTGAAAAGTCTTGTCTAAGCCACGTTTCCACTGGGTTAGCAGCCAGGGGGGACAATGCAAGGTTATCACTCTGGATAGTAAGGACAGATGTAGGTTCACTGATAAGGAGGGGATAACAGAGGATGGAGAGGTGGTACAACAGTGCAACTGAAAGCAGAAGTGGGGGGTAAGTGGCAGTCTAACCAGGCAGCATCCTGCTATACAGCCCATGTAGCAGAGGTGTGAGGCAGGGCTTGATGGTGTAGTAGGGGTGAAGGCTTCGTTCACACAGGGCACCTACGCCTCGCCTCAACCCACGCCTACGCCTACATACCTTGAGCTGAGCGTGAACCTATCACACGCTTTTGCGATCACACTGGACGCCTATTCCACGCTGAACCTGAGCCGAGTCACAAGCGCTTCTCTCCAGAGTGTTTTTTTTTTCACGTGTGGTCCCGAATTATCATCGGTAGGTAAAATAAATCTGATATATTTAATGTGCTATTGATGCTGGATATGTATAACCAGGTCTCCTTCTTGGGTCACTGCTGTCATAGAGAACTGGATGCCGTTGTACCAAGTGGATTAACTTTTCATTGTCCATCTTGCTTCTTCGGTCGCTATTCTCTCTCCTGAAGATTTGTTTACCGACGGGGAGAAAGCCCCAGGTGATAGCCACCCGTTAGGGGAGAAAGCTTGATGGTGTAGTAGGGGAGAAGGCTTGATGGTGTAGTAGGAGAGAAAGCTTGATGGTGTAGTAGGAGAGAAAGCTTGATGGTGTAGTAGGAGAGAAAGCTTGATGGTGTAGTAGGAGAAAGCTTGATGGTGTAGTAGGAGAGAAAGCTTGATGGTGTAGTAGGAGAAAGCTTGATGGTGTAGTAGGAGAGAAAGCTTGATGGTGTAGTAGGAGAAAGCTTGATGGTGTAGTTAGGAGAGAAAGCTTGATGGTGTAGTAGGAGAGAAGCTTGATGGTGTAGTAGGAGAGAAGCTTGATGGTGTAATAGGAGAGAAAGCTTGATGGTGTAGTAGGAGAGAAAGCTTGATGGTGTAGTAGGAGAGAAAGCTTGATGGTGTAGTAGGAGAGAAAGCTTGATGGTGTAGTAGGAGAGAAAGCTTGATGGTGTAGTAGGAGAAAGCGTGATGGTGTAGTAGGAGAGAAAGCTTGATGGTGTAGTAGGAGAAAGCTTGATGGTGTAGTAGGAGAGAAAGCTTGATGGTGTAGTAGGAGAAAGCTTGATGGTGTAGTAGGAGAGAAAGCTTGATGGTGTAGTAGGAGAGAAAGCTTGATGGTGTAGTAGGAGAGAAAGCTTGATGGTGTAGTAGGAGAGAAGCTTGATGGTGTAGTAGGAGAAACCTTGATGGTGTAGTAGGAGAGAAAGCTTGATGGTGTAGTAGGAGAAGGCTTGATGGTGTAGTAGGAGAGAAGCTTGATGGTGTAGTAGGAGAAAGCTTGATGGTGTAGTAGGAGAAAGCTTGATGGTGTAGTAGGAGAAAGCTTGATGGTGTAGTAGGAGAAAGCTTGATGGTGTAGTAGACGAGAAAGCTTGATGGTGTAGTAGGAGAAGGCTTGATGGTGTAGTAGGAGAAAGCTTGATGGTGTAGTAGGAGAGAAAGCTTGATGGTGTAGTAGGAGAGAGAGCTTGATGGTGTAGTAGGAGAAAGCGTGATGGTGTAGTAGGAGAGAAAGCTTGATGGTGTAGTAGGAGAAACCTTGATGGTGTAGTAGGAGAGAAAGCTTGATGGTGTAGTAGGAGAAGGCTTGATGGTGTAGTAGGAGAAAGCTTGATGGTGTAGTAGGAGAGAAAGCTTGATGGTGTAGTAGGAGAGAAAGCTTGATGGTGTAGTAGGAGAAAGCGTGATGGTGTAGTAGGAGAAAGCTTGATGGTGTAGTAGGAGAAAGCTTGATGGTGTAGTAGGAGAAAGCTTGATGGTGTAGTAGGAGAGAAAGCTTGATGGATGGTGTAGTAGGAGAAAGCTTGATGGTGTAGTAGGAGAAACCTTGATGGTGTAGTTAGGAGAGAAAGCTTGATGGTGTAGTAGGAGAGAAAGCTTGATGGTGTAGTAGGAGAAAGCTTGATGGTGTAGTAGGAGAGAAAGCTTGATGGTGTAGTAGGAGAGAAAGCTTGATGGTGTAGTAGGAGAGAAAGCTTGATGGTGTAGTAGGAGAGAAAGCTTGATGGTGTAGTAGGAGAAAGCGTGATGGTGTAGTAGGAGAGAAAGCTTGATGGTGTAGTAGGAGAAAGCTTGATGGTGTAGTAGGAGAGAAAGCTTGATGGTGTAGTAGGAGAAAGCTTGATGGTGTAGTAGGAGAAAGCTTGATGGTGTAGTAGGAGAAGGCTTGATGGTGTAGTAGGAGAAAGCTTGATGGTGTAGTAGGAGAGAAAGCTTGATGGTGTAGTAGGAGAGAAAGCTTGATGGTGTAGTAGGAGAAAGCTTGATGGTGTAGTAGGAGAAAGCTTGATGGTGTAGTTAGGAGAGAAAGCTTGATGGTGTAGTAGGAGAAAGCTTGATGGTGTAGTAGGTGAGAAAGCTTGATGGTGTAGTAGGAGAGAAGCTTGATGGTGTAGTAGGAGAGAAAGCTTGATGGTGTAGTAGGAGAGAAAGCGTGATGGTGTAGTAGGAGAGAAAGCTTGATGGTGTAGTAGGAGAAAGCTTGATGGTGTAGTAGGAGAGAAAGCTTGATGGTGTAGTAGGAGAGAAAGCTTGATGGTGTAGTAGGAGAAAGCTTGATGGTGTAGTAGGAGAGAAAGCTTGATGGTGTAGTAGGAGAAAGCTTGATGGTGTAGTAGGAGAGAAAGCTTGATGGTGTAGTAGGAGAGAAAGCTTGATGGTGTAGTAGGAGAGAAAGCTTGATGGTGTAGTAGGTGAGAAAGCTTGATGGTGTAGTAGGAGAGAAAGCTTGATGGTGTAGTAGGAGAGAAAGCTTGATGGTGTAGTAGGAGAGAAAGCTTGATGGTGTAGGAGAGAAAGCTTGATGGTGTAGTTAGGTGAGAAAGCTTGATGGTGTAGTTAGGAGAGAAAGCTTGATGGTGTAGTTAGGAGAGAAAGCTTGATGGTGTAGTAGGAGAGAAAGCTTGATGGTGTAGTAGGAGAGAAGCTTGATGGTGTAGTAGGAGAGAAAGCTTGATGGTGTAGTAGGAGAGAAGCTTGATGGTGTAGTAGGAGAGAAAGCTTGATGGTGTAGTAGGAGAGAAGCTTGATGGTGTAGTAGGAGAGAAAGCTTGATGGTGTAGTAGGAGAGAAAGCTTGATGGTGTAGTAGGAGAGAAGCTTGATGGTGTAGTAGGAGAGAAAGCTTGATGGTGTAGTTAGGTGAGAAAGCTTGATGGTGTAGTTAGGAGAGAAAGCTTGCTTGATGGTGTAGTAGGAGAGAAAGCTTGATGGTGTAGTAGGAGAGAAGCTTGATGGTGTAGTAGGAGAGAAAGCTTGATGGTGTAGTAGGAGAGAAGCTTGATGGTGTAGTAGGAGAGAAAGCTTGATGGTGTAGTAGGAGAGAAGCTTGATGGTGTAGTAGGAGAGAAAGCTTGATGGTGTAGTAGGAGAGAAAGCTTGATGGTGTAGTAGGAGAGAAGCTTGATGGTGTAGTAGGAGAGAAAGCTTGATGGTGTAGTAGGAGAGAAAGCTTGATGGTGTAGTTAGGTGAGAAAGCTTGATGGTGTAGTTAGGAGAGAAAGCTTGATGGTGTAGTAGGAGAGAAAGCAGCTTGATGGTGTAGTAGGAGAAAGCTTGATGGTGTAGTAGGAGAAACCTTGATGGTGTAGTTAGGAGAGAAAGCTTGATGGTGTAGTAGGAGAGAAAGCTTGATGGTGTAGTAGGAGAAAGCTTGATGGTGTAGTAGGAGAGAAGGCTTGATGGTGTAGTAGGAGAGAAAGCTTGATGGTGTAGTAGGAGAGAAAGCTTGATGGTGTAGTAGGAGAGAAAGCTTGATGGTGTAGTAGGAGAAAGCGTGATGGTGTAGTAGGAGAGAAAGCTTTATGGTGTAGTAGGAGAAAGCTTGATGGTGTAGTAGGAGAGAAAGCTTGATGGTGTAGTAGGAGAAAGCTTGATGGTGTAGTAGGAGAAAGCTTGATGGTGTAGTAGGAGAAGGCTTGATGGTGTAGTAGGAGAGAAAGCTTGATGGTGTAGTAGGAGAGAAAGCTTGATGGTGTAGTAGGAGAAAGCTTGATGGTGTAGTAGGAGAAAGCTTGATGGTGTAGTTAGGAGAGAAAGCTTGATGGTGTAGTAGGAGAAAGCTTGATGGTGTAGTAGGTGAGAAAGCTTGATGGTGTAGTAGGAGAGAAGCTTGATGGTGTAGTAGGAGAGAAAGCTTGATGGTGTAGTAGGAGAGAAAGCGTGATGGTGTAGTAGGAGAGAAAGCTTGATGGTGTAGTAGGAGAAAGCTTGATGGTGTAGTAGGAGAGAAAGCTTGATGGTGTAGTAGGAGAGAAAGCTTGATGGTGTAGTAGGAGAAAGCTTGATGGTGTAGTAGGAGAGAAAGCTTGATGGTGTAGTAGGAGAAAGCTTGATGGTGTAGTAGGAGAGAAAGCTTGATGGTGTAGTAGGAGAGAAAGCTTGATGGTGTAGTAGGAGAGAAAGCTTGATGGTGTAGTAGGTGAGAAAGCTTGATGGTGTAGTAGGAGAGAAAGCTTGATGGTGTAGTAGGAGAGAAAGCTTGATGGTGTAGTAGGAGAGAAAGCTTGATGGTGTAGGAGAGAAAGCTTGATGGTGTAGTTAGGTGAGAAAGCTTGATGGTGTAGTTAGGAGAGAAAGCTTGATGGTGTAGTTAGGAGAGAAAGCTTGATGGTGTAGTAGGAGAGAAAGCTTGATGGTGTAGTAGGAGAGAAGCTTGATGGTGTAGTAGGAGAGAAAGCTTGATGGTGTAGTAGGAGAGAAGCTTGATGGTGTAGTAGGAGAGAAAGCTTGATGGTGTAGTAGGAGAGAAGCTTGATGGTGTAGTAGGAGAGAAAGCTTGATGGTGTAGTAGGAGAGAAAGCTTGATGGTGTAGTAGGAGAGAAGCTTGATGGTGTAGTAGGAGAGAAAGCTTGATGGTGTAGTAGGAGAGAAAGCTTGATGGTGTAGTTAGGTGAGAAAGCTTGATGGTGTAGTTAGGAGAAAAAGCTTGCTTGATGGTGTAGTAGGAGAGAAAGCTTGATGGTGTAGTAGGAGAGAAGCTTGATGGTGTAGTAGGAGAGAAAGCTTGATGGTGTAGTAGGAGAGAAGCTTGATGGTGTAGTAGGAGAGAAAGCTTGATGGTGTAGTAGGAGAGAAGCTTGATGGTGTAGTAGGAGAGAAAGCTTGATGGTGTAGTAGGAGAGAAAGCTTGATGGTGTAGTAGGAGAGAAGCTTGATGGTGTAGTAGGAGAGAAAGCTTGATGGTGTAGTAGGAGAGAAAGCTTGATGGTGTAGTTAGGTGAGAAAGCTTGATGGTGTAGTTAGGAGAGAAAGCTTGATGGTGTAGTAGGAGAGAAAGCTTGATGGTGTAGTAGGAGAGAAAGCTTGATGGTGTAGTAGGAGAGAAGCTTGATGGTGTAGTAGGAGAGAAAGCTTGATGGTGTAGTAGGAGAGAAAGCTTGATGGTGTAGGAGAGAAAGCTTGATGGTGTAGTTAGGTGAGAAAGCTTGATGGTGTAGTTAGGAGAGAAAGCTTGATGGTGTAGTAGGTGAGAAAGCTTGATGGTGTAGTAGGAGAGAAACCTTGATGGTGTAGTAGGAGAGAAACCTTGATGGTGTAGTAGGAGAGAAACCTTGATGGTGTAGTAGGAGAAAGCTTGATGGTGTAGTAGGAGATAAACCTTGATGGTGTAGTAGGAGAGAAACCTTGATGGTGTAGTAGGAGAGAAACCTTGATGGTGTAGTTAGGAGAGAAACCTTGATGGTGTAGTTGGGAGAGAAAGCTTGATGGTGTAGTAGGAGAGAAAGCTTGATGGTGTAGTAGGAGAAAGCTTGATGGTGTAGTAGGAGAGAAAGCTTGATGGTGTAGTTAGGAGAGAAAGCTTGATGGTCTAGTAGGAGAGAAAGCTTGATGGTCTAGTAGGAGAGAAAGCTTGATGGTGTAGTAGGAGAGAAAGCTTGATGGTGTAGTAGGAGAGAAGCTTGATGGTGTAGTAGGAGAGAAAGCTTGATGGTGTAGTAGGAGAGAAAGCTTGATGGTGTAGTTAGGTGAGAAAGCTTGATGGTGTAGTTAGGAGAGAAAGCTTGATGGTGTAGTAGGAGAGAAAGCTTGATGGTGTAGTAGGAGAGAAAGCTTGATGGTGTAGTAGGAGAGAAGCTTGATGGTGTAGTAGGAGAGAAAGCTTGATGGTGTAGTAGGAGAGAAAGCTTGATGGTGTAGGAGAGAAAGCTTGATGGTGTAGTTAGGTGAGAAAGCTTGATGGTGTAGTTAGGAGAGAAAGCTTGATGGTGTAGTAGGTGAGAAAGCTTGATGGTGTAGTAGGAGAGAAACCTTGATGGTGTAGTAGGAGAGAAACCTTGATGGTGTAGTAGGAGAGAAACCTTGATGGTGTAGTAGGAGAAAGCTTGATGGTGTAGTAGGAGATAAACCTTGATGGTGTAGTAGGAGAGAAACCTTGATGGTGTAGTAGGAGAGAAACCTTGATGGTGTAGTTAGGAGAGAAAGCTTGATGGTGTAGTTAGGAGAGAAAGCTTGATGGTGTAGTTGGGAGAGAAAGCTTGATGGTGTAGTAGGAGAAAGCTTGATGGTGTAGTAGGAGAGAAAGCTTGATGGTGTAGTAGGAGAGAAAGCTTGATGGTGTAGTTAGGAGAGAAAGCTTGATGGTCTAGTAGGAGAGAAAGCTTGATGGTCTAGTAGGAGAGAAAGCTTGATGGTGTAGTTAGGAGAGAAAGCTTGATGGTGTAGTAGGAGAAAGCTTGATGGTGTAGTAGGAGAGAAAGCTTGATGGTGTAGTAGGAGAGAAAGCTTGATGGTGTAGTAGGAGAGAAAGCTTGATGGTGTAGTAGGAGAGAAAGCTTGATGGTGTAGTAGGAGAGAAAGCTTGATGGTGTAGTAGGAGAAAGCGTGATGGTGTAGTAGGAGAGAAAGCTTGATGGTGTAGTAGGAGAAAGCTTGATGGTGTAGTAGGAGAGAAAGCTTGATGGTGTAGTAGGAGAAAGCTTGATGGTGTAGTAGGAGATAAACCTTGATGGTGTAGTAGGAGAGAAACCTTGATGGTGTAGTAGGAGAGAAACCTTGATGGTGTAGTTAGGAGAGAAAGCTTGATGGTGTAGTAGGAGAGAAAGCTTGATGGTGTAGTAGGAGAAAGCGTGATGGTGTAGTAGGAGAGAAAGCTTGATGGTGTAGTAGGAGAAAGCTTGATGGTGTAGTAGGAGAGAAAGCTTGATGGTGTAGTAGGAGAGAAAGCTTGATGGTGTAGTAGGAGAAAGCTTGATGGTGTAGTAGGAGAGAAAGCTTGATGGTGTAGTAGGAGAGAAAGCTTGATGGTGTAGTAGGAGAGAAAGCTTGATGGTGTAGTAGGAGAGAAGCTTGATGGTGTAGTAGGAGAAACCTTGATGGTGTAGTAGGAGAGAAAGCTTGATGGTGTAGTAGGAGAAGGCTTGATGGTGTAGTAGGAGAGAAGCTTGATGGTGTAGTAGGAGAAAGCTTGATGGTGTAGTAGGAGAAAGCTTGATGGTGTAGTAGGAGAAAGCTTGATGGTGTAGTAGGAGAAAGCTTGATGGTGTAGTAGACGAGAAAGCTTGATGGTGTAGTAGGAGAAGGCTTGATGGTGTAGTAGGAGAAAGCTTGATGGTGTAGTAGGAGAGAAAGCTTGATGGTGTAGTAGGAGAGAGAGCTTGATGGTGTAGTAGGAGAAAGCGTGATGGTGTAGTAGGAGAGAAAGCTTGATGGTGTAGTAGGAGAAACCTTGATGGTGTAGTAGGAGAGAAAGCTTGATGGTGTAGTAGGAGAAGGCTTGATGGTGTAGTAGGAGAAAGCTTGATGGTGTAGTAGGAGAGAAAGCTTGATGGTGTAGTAGGAGAGAAAGCTTGATGGTGTAGTAGGAGAAAGCGTGATGGTGTAGTAGGAGAAAGCTTGATGGTGTAGTAGGAGAAAGCTTGATGGTGTAGTAGGAGAAAGCTTGATGGTGTAGTAGGAGAGAAAGCTTGATGGATGGTGTAGTAGGAGAAAGCTTGATGGTGTAGTAGGAGAAACCTTGATGGTGTAGTTAGGAGAGAAAGCTTGATGGTGTAGTAGGAGAGAAAGCTTGATGGTGTAGTAGGAGAAAGCTTGATGGTGTAGTAGGAGAGAAAGCTTGATGGTGTAGTAGGAGAGAAAGCTTGATGGTGTAGTAGGAGAGAAAGCTTGATGGTGTAGTAGGAGAGAAAGCTTGATGGTGTAGTAGGAGAAAGCGTGATGGTGTAGTAGGAGAGAAAGCTTGATGGTGTAGTAGGAGAAAGCTTGATGGTGTAGTAGGAGAGAAAGCTTGATGGTGTAGTAGGAGAAAGCTTGATGGTGTAGTAGGAGAAAGCTTGATGGTGTAGTAGGAGAAGGCTTGATGGTGTAGTAGGAGAAAGCTTGATGGTGTAGTAGGAGAGAAAGCTTGATGGTGTAGTAGGAGAGAAAGCTTGATGGTGTAGTAGGAGAAAGCTTGATGGTGTAGTAGGAGAAAGCTTGATGGTGTAGTTAGGAGAGAAAGCTTGATGGTGTAGTAGGAGAAAGCTTGATGGTGTAGTAGGTGAGAAAGCTTGATGGTGTAGTAGGAGAGAAGCTTGATGGTGTAGTAGGAGAGAAAGCTTGATGGTGTAGTAGGAGAGAAAGCGTGATGGTGTAGTAGGAGAGAAAGCTTGATGGTGTAGTAGGAGAAAGCTTGATGGTGTAGTAGGAGAGAAAGCTTGATGGTGTAGTAGGAGAGAAAGCTTGATGGTGTAGTAGGAGAGAAAGCTTGATGGTGTAGTAGGAGAAAGCTTGATGGTGTAGTAGGAGAGAAAGCTTGATGGTGTAGTAGGAGAGAAAGCTTGATGGTGTAGTAGGAGAGAAAGCTTGATGGTGTAGTAGGTGAGAAAGCTTGATGGTGTAGTAGGAGAGAAAGCTTGATGGTGTAGTAGGAGAGAAAGCTTGATGGTGTAGTAGGAGAGAAAGCTTGATGGTGTAGGAGAGAAAGCTTGATGGTG
Source organism: Poromitra crassiceps (assembly GCF_964638095.1). Classification (NCBI taxonomy): domain Eukaryota; kingdom Metazoa; phylum Chordata; class Actinopteri; order Beryciformes; family Melamphaidae; genus Poromitra; species Poromitra crassiceps. The sequence continues at coordinate 13,471,435 of NC_139623.1, forward strand.
TAGTTAGGTGAGAAAGCTTGATGGTGTAGTTAGGAGAGAAAGCTTGATGGTGTAGTAGGAGAGAAAGCTTGATGGTGTAGTAGGAGAGAAGCTTGATGGTGTAGTAGGAGAGAAAGCTTGATGGTGTAGTAGGAGAGAAGCTTGATGGTGTAGTAGGAGAGAAAGCTTGATGGTGTAGTAGGAGAGAAGCTTGATGGTGTAGTAGGAGAGAAAGCTTGATGGTGTAGTAGGAGAGAAAGCTTGATGGTGTAGTAGGAGAGAAGCTTGATGGTGTAGTAGGAGAGAAAGCTTGATGGTGTAGTTAGGTGAGAAAGCTTGATGGTGTAGTTAGGAGAGAAAGCTTGCTTGATGGTGTAGTAGGAGAGAAAGCTTGATGGTGTAGTAGGAGAGAAGCTTGATGGTGTAGTAGGAGAGAAAGCTTGATGGTGTAGTAGGAGAGAAGCTTGATGGTGTAGTAGGAGAGAAAGCTTGATGGTGTAGTAGGAGAGAAGCTTGATGGTGTAGTAGGAGAGAAAGCTTGATGGTGTAGTAGGAGAGAAAGCTTGATGGTGTAGTAGGAGAGAAGCTTGATGGTGTAGTAGGAGAGAAAGCTTGATGGTGTAGTAGGAGAGAAAGCTTGATGGTGTAGTTAGGTGAGAAAGCTTGATGGTGTAGTTAGGAGAGAAAGCTTGATGGTGTAGTAGGAGAGAAAGCAGCTTGATGGTGTAGTAGGAGAAAGCTTGATGGTGTAGTAGGAGAGAAAGCTTGATGGATGGTGTAGTAGGAGAAAGCTTGATGGTGTAGTAGGAGAAACCTTGATGGTGTAGTTAGGAGAGAAAGCTTGATGGTGTAGTAGGAGAGAAAGCTTGATGGTGTAGTAGGAGAAAGCTTGATGGTGTAGTAGGAGAGAAAGCTTGATGGTGTAGTAGGAGAGAAAGCTTGATGGTGTAGTAGGAGAGAAAGCTTGATGGTGTAGTAGGAGAGAAAGCTTGATGGTGTAGTAGGAGAAAGCGTGATGGTGTAGTAGGAGAGAAAGCTTGATGGTGTAGTAGGAGAAAGCTTGATGGTGTAGTAGGAGAGAAAGCTTGATGGTGTAGTAGGAGAAAGCTTGATGGTGTAGTAGGAGAAAGCTTGATGGTGTAGTAGGAGAAGGCTTGATGGTGTAGTAGGAGAGAAAGCTTGATGGTGTAGTAGGAGAGAAAGCTTGATGGTGTAGTAGGAGAAAGCTTGATGGTGTAGTAGGAGAAAGCTTGATGGTGTAGTTAGGAGAGAAAGCTTGATGGTGTAGTAGGAGAAAGCTTGATGGTGTAGTAGGTGAGAAAGCTTGATGGTGTAGTAGGAGAGAAGCTTGATGGTGTAGTAGGAGAGAAAGCTTGATGGTGTAGTAGGAGAGAAAGCGTGATGGTGTAGTAGGAGAGAAAGCTTGATGGTGTAGTAGGAGAAAGCTTGATGGTGTAGTAGGAGAGAAAGCTTGATGGTGTAGTAGGAGAGAAAGCTTGATGGTGTAGTAGGAGAAAGCTTGATGGTGTAGTAGGAGAGAAAGCTTGATGGTGTAGTAGGAGAAAGCTTGATGGTGTAGTAGGAGAGAAAGCTTGATGGTGTAGTAGGAGAGAAAGCTTGATGGTGTAGTAGGAGAGAAAGCTTGATGGTGTAGTAGGAGAGAAAGCTTGATGGTGTAGTAGGAGAGAAAGCTTGATGGTGTAGTAGGAGAGAAAGCTTGATGGTGTAGTAGGAGAGAAAGCTTGATGGTGTAGTAGGAGAGAAAGCTTGATGGTGTAGGAGAGAAAGCTTGATGGTGTAGTTAGGTGAGAAAGCTTGATGGTGTAGTTAGGAGAGAAAGCTTGATGGTGTAGTTAGGAGAGAAAGCTTGATGGTGTAGTAGGAGAGAAAGCTTGATGGTGTAGTAGGAGAGAAGCTTGATGGTGTAGTAGGAGAGAAAGCTTGATGGTGTAGTAGGAGAGAAGCTTGATGGTGTAGTAGGAGAGAAAGCTTGATGGTGTAGTAGGAGAGAAGCTTGATGGTGTAGTAGGAGAGAAAGCTTGATGGTGTAGTAGGAGAGAAAGCTTGATGGTGTAGTAGGAGAGAAGCTTGATGGTGTAGTAGGAGAGAAAGCTTGATGGTGTAGTAGGAGAGAAAGCTTGATGGTGTAGTTAGGTGAGAAAGCTTGATGGTGTAGTTAGGAGAGAAAGCTTGCTTGATGGTGTAGTAGGAGAGAAAGCTTGCTTGATGGTGTAGTAGGAGAGAAGCTTGATGGTGTAGTAGGAGAGAAAGCTTGATGGTGTAGTAGGAGAGAAGCTTGATGGTGTAGTAGGAGAGAAAGCTTGATGGTGTAGTAGGAGAGAAGCTTGATGGTGTAGTAGGAGAGAAAGCTTGATGGTGTAGTAGGAGAGAAAGCTTGATGGTGTAGTAGGAGAGAAGCTTGATGGTGTAGTAGGAGAGAAAGCTTGATGGTGTAGTAGGAGAGAAAGCTTGATGGTGTAGTTAGGAGAGAAAGCTTGATGGTGTAGTAGGAGAGAAAGCTTGATGGTGTAGTAGGAGAGAAAGCTTGATGGTGTAGTAGGAGAGAAGCTTGATGGTGTAGTAGGAGAGAAAGCTTGATGGTGTAGTAGGAGAGAAAGCTTGATGGTGTAGGAGAGAAAGCTTGATGGTGTAGTTAGGTGAGAAAGCTTGATGGTGTAGTTAGGAGAGAAAGCTTGATGGTGTAGTAGGTGAGAAAGCTTGATGGTGTAGTAGGAGAGAAACCTTGATGGTGTAGTAGGAGAGAAACCTTGATGGTGTAGTAGGAGAGAAACCTTGATGGTGTAGTAGGAGAGAAACCTTGATGGTGTAGTAGGAGAAAGCTTGATGGTGTAGTAGGAGATAAACCTTGATGGTGTAGTAGGAGAGAAACCTTGATGGTGTAGTAGGAGAGAAACCTTGATGGTGTAGTTAGGAGAGAAAGCTTGATGGTGTAGTTGGGAGAGAAAGCTTGATGGTGTAGTAGGAGAGAAAGCTTGATGGTGTAGTAGGAGAAAGCTTGATGGTGTAGTAGGAGAGAAAGCTTGATGGTGTAGTTAGGAGAGAAAGCTTGATGGTCTAGTAGGAGAGAAAGCTTGATGGTCTAGTAGGAGAGAAAGCTTGATGGTGTAGTAGGAGAGAAAGCTTGATGGTGTAGTAGGAGAGAAGCTTGATGGTGTAGTAGGAGAGAAAGCTTGATGGTGTAGTAGGAGAGAAAGCTTGATGGTGTAGTTAGGTGAGAAAGCTTGATGGTGTAGTTAGGAGAGAAAGCTTGATGGTGTAGTAGGAGAGAAAGCTTGATGGTGTAGTAGGAGAGAAAGCTTGATGGTGTAGTAGGAGAGAAGCTTGATGGTGTAGTAGGAGAGAAAGCTTGATGGTGTAGTTGGTGTAGTTAGGTGAGAAAGCTTGATGGTGTAGTTAGGAGAGAAAGCTTGATGGTGTAGTAGGTGAGAAAGCTTGATGGTGTAGTAGGAGAGAAACCTTGATGGTGTAGTAGGAGAGAAACCTTGATGGTGTAGTAGGAGAGAAACCTTGATGGTGTAGTAGGAGAAAGCTTGATGGTGTAGTAGGAGATAAACCTTGATGGTGTAGTAGGAGAGAAACCTTGATGGTGTAGTAGGAGAGAAACCTTGATGGTGTAGTTAGGAGAGAAAGCTTGATGGTGTAGTTGGGAGAGAAAGCTTGATGGTGTAGTAGGAGAGAAAGCTTGATGGTGTAGTAGGAGAAAGCTTGATGGTGTAGTAGGAGAGAAAGCTTGATGGTGTAGTTAGGAGAGAAAGCTTGATGGTCTAGTAGGAGAGAAAGCTTGATGGTCTAGTAGGAGAGAAAGCTTGATGGTGTAGTTAGGAGAGAAAGCTTGATGGTGTAGTAGGAGAAAGCTTGATGGTGTAGTAGGAGAGAAAGCTTGATGGTGTAGTAGGTGAGAAAGCTTGATGGTGTAGTAGGAGAGAAAGCTTGATGGTGTAGTAGGAGAGAAAGCTTGATGGTGTAGTAGGAGAGAAAGCTTGATGGTGTAGTAGGAGAAAGCGTGATGGTGTAGTAGGAGAGAAAGCTTGATGGTGTAGTAGGAGAAAGCTTGATGGTGTAGTAGGAGAGAAAGCTTGATGGTGTAGTAGGAGAGAAAGCTTGATGGTGTAGTAGGAGAAAGCTTGATGGTGTAGTAGGAGAGAAAGCTTGATGGTGTAGTAGGAGAGAAAGCTTGATGGTGTAGTAGGTGAGAAAGCTTGATGGTGTAGTAGGAGAGAAGCTTGATGGTGTAGTAGGAGAGAAAGCTTGATGGTGTAGTTAGGAGAGAAAGCTTGATGGTGTAGTAGGAGAGAAAGCTTGATGGTGTAGTAGGTGAGAAAGCTTGATGGTGTAGTAGGAGAGAAACCTTGATGGTGTAGTAGGAGAGAAACCTTGATGGTGTAGTAGGAGAGGAAGCTTGATGGTGTAGTAGGAGAAAGCTTGATGGTGTAGTAGGAGAGAAGCTTGATGGTGTAGTAGGAGAGAAACCTTGATGGTGTAGTAGGAGAGAAACCTTGATGGTGTAGTAGGAGAGAAGCTTGATGGTGTAGGAGAGAAACCTTGATGGTGTAGTTAGGTGAGAAAGCTTGATGGTGTAGTAGGAGAGAAAGCTTGATGGTGTAGTAGGAGAGAAAGCTTGATGGTGTAGTAGGAGAGAAACCTTGATGGTGTAGTAGGAGAGAAACCTTGATGGTGTAGTAGGAGAGGAAGCTTGATGGTGTAGTAGGAGAAAGCTTGATGGTGTAGTAGGAGAGAAGCTTGATGGTGTAGTAGGAGAGAAACCTTGATGGTGTAGTAGGAGAGAAGCTTGATGGTGTAGTAGGAGAGAAGCTTGATGGTGTAGTAGGAGAAAGCTTGATGGTGTAGTAGGAGAGAAAGCTTGATGGTGTAGTAGGAGAGAAGCTTGATGGTGTAGTAGGAGAGAAACCTTGATGGTGTAGTAGGAGAGAAAGCTTGATGGTGTAGTAGGAGAGAAAGCTTGATGGTGTAGTAGGAGAGAAAGCTTGATGGTGTAGTAGGAGAAAGCTTGATGGTGTAGTTAGGAGAGAAAGCTTGATGGTGTAGTAGGAGAGAAAGCTTGATGGTGTAGTAGGAGAGAAAGCTTGATGGTGTAGTTAGGAGAGAAAGCTTGATGGTGTAGTTAGGAGAGAAAGCTTGATGGTGTAGTAGGAGAAAGCTTGATGGTGTAGTAGGAGAGAAAGCTTGATGGTGTAGTAGGAGAGAAAGCTTGATGGTGTAGTTAGGAGAGAAAGCTTGATGGTGTAGTAGGAGAGAAAGCTTGATGGTGTAGTAGGTGAGAAAGCTTGATGGTGTAGTAGGTGAGAAAGCTTGATGGTGTAGTAGGAGAGAAAGCTTGATGGTGTAGTAGGAGAAAGCTTGATGGTGTAGTAGGAGAAAGCGTGATGGTGTAGTAGGAGAAAGCTTGATGGTGTAGTAGGAGAAAGCGTGATGGTGTAGTAGGAGAGAAAGCTTGATGGTGTAGTAGGAGAAAGCGTGATGGTGTAGTAGGAGAGAAAGCTTGATGGTGTAGTAGGAGAAAGCGTGATGGTGTAGTAGGAGAAAGCTTGATGGTGTAGTAGGAGAAAGCGTGATGGTGTAGTAGGAGAGAAAGCTTGATGGTGTAGTAGGAGAAAGCGTGATGTTGTAGTAGGAGAAAGCTTGATGGTGTAGTAGGAGAAAGCGTGATGGTGTAGTAGGAGAGAAAGCTTGATGGTGGAGGGGAGAAGGATGAAAGGAAGGAAGAAAGGATGAGAAGAGGAGTGCACTCACTGGGCTCGCAGCACACGGTCACGCGTAGCTTCATACATGGCAGAGGAGGGCCTTCATCTGCAGGCAGGGCTACACAGAGAGGAGAGAGAGACAGACAAATAGAGAGAGCGAGAGAGACAGACAAATAGAGAGAGCGAGAGAGACAGATAGAAAGAGGGAGAGATAGATTTAAATGTGCTGCTTACTTAACGTCAAACAGTGAAATGCAGCATCCCAACTACTAACGTGTCAAATAAAACAGGTAATTTTGCATAGCAATGAGTGAATTCCTTCCATCATAGCTAGTGGACGACTGATTGATCGGGCCGATGAATGGCAGATCATCTGCACCGAGGCCGATAGTCACAAGGCCGATAAATAAGAATGTATGCAGGCAGCCATGTCAATGTGGCTGCTGTGGAACATGGTAGTGCTGCCCGGCTGTGTGTCAGGAGGCAGATAAAAGCATTTAAAAGTCCTTGGTGAGGCCATTTATTGTAGTAAAGATTACAGATGCTACCAGTACCAGCAGCATAAACCTAAAGATTACAGGTGCTACCAGTACCAGCAGCATAAACCTAAAGCCCAATTTATGCTTCGTCTGCTGACACTTTTGAAAAGGTTGCTGACAGAAATGAAGACTTGAGTCGACACTTTCAAGTGTCGGCGAGCAGTGTCTGCTACCTGGTGAAATGTCTAGTGTCGCTGACTATGTCATAGTATCGCGCAAGTCTGATTGGCTATATAGACGGCACGCGCTTCCTTGTTTTGGTTGGGGTCCACCCGCTAGTTTTCGCTCGATTGAAATGAATGAACGTGTCCCGGCTATTTTTATCAGCCTGTCCTTGATGTGTGACCAATTTCCCAGAGAGAGAGGAGGCGAGTTGTGTGATTGTGTGCTGTTTATATGCGGCTGCAGCCAAGTACGTTACATCTTGCCTCTGAGATGGTTTCACTGTGCATTTTGTTCCCCCTGCAGCTGCTTATAGCGTTCGAGTGTCACGTGACCGTTGAACCGAGGCGAACGTCTTCTGAAGTATAAATGCAACACCATGAGCGACACTTTCTTTTTCGTCTGCGACCATGTGCTGAGCGACACTTTATAATAAGTATAAATTAAGCTTAAAGCAGCTACGAGCAACTTTTTCGATTGTTATTAAACAGTATAAATTTAATATCAATGCATCACATCTTACCTCTAATAGTCGACGAGACCAAAGCCGTGTGTATCTGAGATTGCTCCCTTAGGTGATTATTAAGTCTATAGTCTGTCTAAACTCGCGCCAACAGGGGGCTCTCTAGAGCGACCGGACCGGGTAACCCGGAAGTGAAACGCGGAAGTGAAACGCAGCTGCCTTTTTACGCCGTTTGCGCTGCCTAGCAACATAACATAAACAATGTGAACGCCACGCATACTCGCGGGAACATCTCTCGTTATATTCTAACAGGTTTTTTGGAAGTTATTTTGTGGTTATGGCCGAAGTGGCTGCTGCAAACCGTTTCATTTCAATTCCTGATCTGCCCTGGCTACAGACACACTAACACTGGCCGATTCACTCGGGTTCAAGCGAGACTACTCTGCGTTGGTATCGTCGACTATTAGAGGTAAGATGTGATGCATTGATATTAAATTTATACTGTTTAATAACAATCGAAAAAGTTGCTCGTAGCTGCTTTAAAGATTACAGGTGCTACCAGTACCAGCAGCATAACCCTAAAGATTACAGGTGCTACCAGCCACAGCAAAACATAACCCAACTAGTGTCCTCTAGAGAGAGAGTGGCGTCAGCGGAGGACCAAAATGCGAGACTCATTAGCCAATGAACAGCCAGGAATGGGTCTCGCGCTACTTTTGCATGCTAAAAGCTGATCATGTACAATTTGATTCAAGGGGGGGAAAACCCTTTCAGAGTACAACACAAACTGTCTATTTTGCTGCAACTTGACAGTGCTGCTTAATCCAGGACCTTACTTCCTGGAACTCTTGAGAGTAAAAAAACTGGTCCATTGGAGTGAATGGAGATGTCGGGACTCTTCTATCTACGGGACTCTTCTATCTACACGGCTCTGAATCCAACAACCAACATTTCCCACACAGAAGTCACCCTTTACCCCTCTGCCCAGGTGCTGACACTGATTGGGACAATTGGGACTAACTATTATCAACAGGGGAGCTCCAACAAAACACATATAAGGAAACACATTTACACATATATACACTGGTATATTATTTACAATTTCCTATATCTATATCCAATATCTGTATCCAATCATGAAGGAACTATTAATTGTTAACCTAAACCTCATCATATAACTCCCTTTTAACATGCTATCCCCCCTTCATTTTAGCAGTGGAAGCATCCAGGACTAATAGACATGCAAGCAGCAATCAGTAGAAACTTTTAGCAGGTGAGCATGATTGCATTAGGCCTCATTCGACCCAATTGTTGTCTCCTGCCTTGTGTAGGAATGAATGGCTGCCAAGCACCGCAAGCCAGTGTGATACAAACACAGAGTTAATGTACAAACAAGACAATATCATGTGAGGGAGGTGTTCCATGAGAGATCGTAGTGGATTCACAGGACGGAAGCTCCACTCTGTCACATTGTTGTCACCTCTCGTCACTTAGATGATATGAGCAGGCTGTGCAAGGCGAGTGAACCAAGATGTTTGAATGTCTTTGGTCGCTTAGATTGGCTATTTGGCTTGTAACCGAGTCTGTCAACAAACATTAAACAAACATATTAAATATGCGGAAAGTGGTGAAAAAGTTAGTTTCGAGCCGTGTGGACATTTATTTAGTTGATTTGTTTTTAATAAGTACACTTCAATGCAGGCAACATTAGTGTTAAATAAATGTTCATTTAAATTCAGTAATTTTGTGTCCCATTTGTTATTATTATTAAATTGTATTTTATCAGATGTAAACAACGACATGATATCCGCATTATATACTGTATAAAACCCATATGACCACTAACCATAGCCATTGTTGAAGGTGCTCTTTACTATTACTACTATTATGCATTCCTATGATAAAACTGGAGAGCAAAAGTGTAATTTATAATATGCACATGACTTCAGAATAAAGAGGTCAGCCGCCTCACCGTAATAACACTCATCACACTACCTAACCAAATAAAAACTATACACTAACACATTTGAATGTGCAAACATAAAACAACCCAACTGTTCTAATATCAATGCTGATCATGGCTGAAGTGGCACATCTTGACTGCATCACCTGCCAGCATTGGTTTCATAAAACAAATCTGTTTGGTAATTGCAGTTAAAGGCTGTATTTGAATAATTCACAAACAGCTGCTAACCCTTCACACGAGCAGAGAGTGTGTTGGCCTAAAGTCTGTCTCACTCTCCATCAGTATCATGAGGTATATATCATGAGGTATATATCATGAGGCCTCGTCCTCTCCTCTCAAACTGGCCTGTGTTGTGAGCGACATATCTCAGGATGTCAAGGTGTTTCCTGTTTGGTGGCTGCTGGGAGCATTGGGTCAAAGCCAGTGGGTGTTGGTGTGCCTGGCCTGTCAGAGAGCCACAGACACTGGGATGTGTTGTCAGTGTCCTAGGCTGTGGGACCCAGGGACAGGGCCTGTCAGAGAGCCACAGACACTGGGATGTGTTGTCAGTGTCCTAGGCTGTGGGACCCAGGGACAGGGGCTCAGACCGATGTGTTGTCAGTGTCCTAGGCTGTGGGACCCAGGGACAGGGGTTGGTGTGCCTGGCCTGTCAGAGAGCCACAGACACTGGGATGTGTTGTCAGTGTCCTAGGCTGTGGGACCCAGGGACAGGCCTGTCAGAGAGCCACAGACACTGGGATGTGTTGTCAGTGTCCTAGGCTGTGGGACCCAGGGACAGACAGGGGCTCAGACCGAGCCAACTAATACCATTAGTGTCTCTAATACTATTGTACTGTCCAAACAGGCTAATGCTATTATAGTGTCTCCGCTGCTCCGGGCCCATTCAGCGCACAGCCCTAGAGCCAGACATTTGGACCAACTTTACGCCTGATCTTTGATGTGGACAAAACACACACAATCGCTCTCAACCCCATGTGGCACAATCAGGGGGGGCGGGCGGGGGATACCCTATTGTTGCTTCTCTCTGAACTGGCCTGCGCAACCACAATGGCCCAGTGTGTGTGCGTGTATATGTATGTGTGTGGGTGTGTGTGTGTACACACGTGTATTTGTGTTAGTGTGTTAGAGTGTGTGTGTGTGTGTGTGTGTGTGTGTGTGTGTGCGTGTGCGTGTGAAACCACTCTCTCATGCTCTTGACAATGCCCCATTGTCCCACTGACCGCAACAGTAATTTATGTAAAGATTCTTTCTTTTTGTTGCTCTCCCTTTTCTTTCTCCTGTGTGGATTCCATGCACTCTTCCGGCCTGTTTCCCGTCTCTCTCTCCCTCTCTCTCTCCCTGTCTCTCTCACTCTCCCCCTCTCTCTCTCTCTCTCTCTCTCTCTCCCTGTCTGTCTCTCTCCCTCTCCCCCCTCCCTTCCTGTGCTGTCACAGACTGTCTATCTTTGCTCTTTCTCTCTCTCTGTCACTCCTCCACGCTCCTCTACCTCCGTCTGCTTTTCTGCCAGCTTTTTCTTCCCTCTCTCTCTCTCTCTTGTCATGTATTGATCTCCATCTCTTCCTCCTACGCGTCGCTGTCCCTCTGTCTTCTTTGTTGTCACCCTTCCATTCCATGCATTCACTAAAATTCACAGGCTTTCAGGCTCCGTGTTGTTTCCTGTCCTCCTCCTCGCTCCCTCTTGATTGGACCGCCACCAGAAGTTGTAAGGCGTACATAACTACATACGGGGGAAGGGGGGAGGTTGTGGGTTGCATCCATCTGATTTTACAGCCGCTAACGCCTTGGGCACACTGCAGCAAAAAAAAAGAAAAAAATCCCGAGTAGATGCCTGGTGTTGCCTGCTGGTTGATTGGTGCTGCAGCTTGATTGGCTGTCTTGCTGTATTTCCCTCTTCAATTGGCTGATTTCAAACTGGCCCCTCCTCTCGTCGCTGCAGTCCACCACTCATTGCCTTGCAAAGCATGCTGGGATACCTGGCGACGTATCCAATACTTACTGTATGTACCGAAACCAAATACCACCGACCCTGGTTGCATGGCAATTAAAGTTCTATTCTATTCTATTCTATATGAATGGGCAGCAGCGACAGCAGGCGTCTACATGCAGGGGGGGGGATCGCTGCCGTGTGTCCAAGGCGCCAGTGGTTCCCAACCTTTTTCAGCTTGTGACCCCACTTTGACAAAACTCTAGCGACCCCAGGCATTCAAAACACAAGACCATTTTTTTGCTAAAAATTAATTTGTTTTCGACCATGTAATACTTTGTAATACTATGTTGCAAGTAAACATTCATTTTAGACCACTTTTAGGCTATTTCATGTTTATTATTGGGGACGGCAGCCAGAGGCAGAATAGCAAATTAGTACACAAAGTGAGGATTTTATTTGACTGGTGCAGGATATGTACAGGTGAGCTTGTATTTACAAGGCTGCAAATTAACTATGAATAATGAAAATGGAAAAAGAGCTAAGTGGGTTAACACAAACCCCACTAATAGGCCTACAGATCAGTTCCTGTAGCATATCGCTGAACAGGCCACCTCAATACTGAAGGATCGGGGTGCTAAAGTATAATTAATTTTTCCTTTCTCATTGAGACATGGAAAATGGTCAAAAATCTTAATTGAAGAATGAAAAACAGTCAATTTCTTTTTTTAAATTTAAACTGAAAATCAATTTTCAAACAGAATCGAAAAACACAAAAACAATCAAAGTCTGACCCCATTTTTCATTTTGGCCATTCCCTTTTTATTATTATTCATTTTGTATTGGAAAAATGGAAAATTAACATTGAAAAGTAAAATTCAAAGTTAAAAATACAAAATTGAAAATTGAAAAATGGAAGTCATGTGACCATTATAGGGTACGCCCACATTTCAAGGTATGCCCTTATAAGAACAAGAGAAAAGCCAGCACTCCAAATGTCTTTTTGTTGATTTATTTCCTCATGTACCTGGGCAGCAGCAACGTGCCCCTATAAGGTACGCCCACAGACAGACAGAAGATGGAAGTCAATTGCGGCAAGTCAAAATAAAAGTAGTATCCTGTGTCAGGCTCAGTTAAATAGCGTTATACCATCCACGGGAATTGTTATAACGCTAATCTCAGAGATATGCTAATGTTAGCCTGCTGGCTAACAGGGGCTTCAGGGCTTAATAGGTGAGCTCCTTGCTCAGATCCGGGAACTAACGTTACGTTAGCCATTAATGTCCCACTAACTATTGATAATGCTGCGCGTTGACTTCCGTTTTCTGTCTGTCTGTGGGCGTACCTTATATGGGCGTACCTTGAAATGTTGGCGTACCCTGAAATGGTCATGTGACTTCCATTTTTCAATTTTCAATTTTCAATTTTTGACTTTGAATTTTACTTTTCAATGTTAATTTTGCATTTTTCCAATACAAAATGAATAATGATGAAAAGGGAATGGTCAAAATGAAAAATGGGGTCAGACTTTGATTGTTTTTGTGTTTTTCGATTGTGTTTGAAAATTGATTTTCAGCTTAATTTTTTTTTTTTTTTACTGTTTTTCATTCTTCAATTTAGATTTTTGACCATTTTCCATGTCTCAATAAGAAAGTAAAAATGAATTACTTTAGTACCCCGATCCTGAAGAAAGACTTTTCTATTGATAAGGGGGGTCTATCCATGACAATTATGTATATTTACATTTACATGTGGTCATTTAGCTGACGCTTTTACGAAAACATAGGATATGTTCACTTTGTTTTAAATTGTGTGTGTGGTGTTTTTATTATAATAAGAATAATTACTGTATTGATCCATTAACACATTCAGTGCCAAGGACGTCTGTGCACGTCCTAAAAAAAAGTAACGTTCAGTGCCAAGGACGTCTGTGGACGTCCTAAAATCATAATTCATATTATTCCATAATTCTGCTGTTTAAGGTCGTACCCAGCCAGTGAGCATGAATCCCTTCAAGGGATCACACGGCGCCACCTTAAACATCGTCACAGGAGCTGCTCCACCCACCTCAGATCCTTTACTTTGTACAGGAGACAGCGGAGAAAGCCGTGGAAACCGATGCATGCTTTGTGCCAGAGCCGTATATATTGCTCCGTCTACAGCGAGAGTGGGCTCGGCTGCATCCGCGCTCACAACTGAGCTCTTATGCTTCTATCTATCTCCACACGATTTCCTAGAAAGCCATCCGAAGCCGAACGGGCCAAGCCTTTTCGTTCAGTCGCGTTTGCCAGCGCGCATCATTTCCTTGATGCCCATCAAGGAAATGATGCGCGCAGCAAAGCTGGGATCTGTCCGGGGCAAAAACGGAGTCGAGAAAGCAAAGTCTGTGCGTGTGGGAGGAGCCCGCAGCTCAGAGGTGGAGAGGGGGGGGGGGGGGGGGGGGGGGGGGAGGGGTGTGTGGCTGCACAGAAACCACACCACACGCCACCACATCAGAAAACACCAGCCAGAGTCAGTGAAAATGTGCTCGAAATTAGAGTGCAAAAGGTATTCATAAAAGGGGCTATATCTTGGAACGAAAAAAAAAACGACAGAAAACCCTTGAAAGTGCACTTTTTTGAGAGGCTATAATTTCATAATGGAACTGTCTAGAAACAAAATTTCTTCTTTGGAAGAAGCAGGAGTGTTCAATCTTTCATTAAAGTCCAGCCCCGTTAATATAGCCATAATAGAAAAAATTCTATAGCTGTTTTCAACTGAATGGAAGTGAATCTGGCACAGGCTCCAGACAATTTTACTGAAGCGCTGTGGCACTGAATGTGTTAAGCTGTGTTCACACCGAGATATTTATTTGTCGCTCTGTCGCTTGATTCAACCCTTTGGAATGGCTCTGTCGCTCTGTTTAAATCGCTCGTCAACAGGCACACGAAATGACGGACATGTGGGGGCTATAACGTTACGCAATGTCATGATGTTTGTCCACTACGAGCCACCGTAGATGTTTACAAGCTAAGCCTATCAGCGTGCTCCTAATGCGAGCTCCATACCGGTAGTACAGACTTCACTTCATGTCAGCTGTCAGCCTGTCAATGCGGTTTGTTGCCACACAATAAACCAGCGGTTTGTTCCAAGCCAGTGTGATCCTTGACTCGCTCTCACACGGCAGCCAATCAGCGTTGAACAGCGAGCGACTGATGCCAGCGTATTTTCGCTCGAGTTGGGATATTTCATCTGGGGCGATGAGCGTATTTTCTCCCTATCGCTCTGTCTCTGTCGCTTGGACGCCCAGCGATTTTTCTCCCGGGCGAATATACGCTCACTCGCTCGTTTGCATTGACTTTGTATGTAAACTCGATGCCAGCGAAAAACTTTAATAGGTCGGTGTGAACGCAGCATTACAAGACATTTCAGGCGACCCCATTTGAATTCCATGTGACCCCACTTGGGGTCCCAACCCCAAGGTTGGGAAAGCTGCACTAAGTCATCTTCTCTCTTTCTCCCTCCCGCCTTCTTGCCTCCTCCAGTGGTTTGAAAGAGAGACGGAGAGCATGGGAGGATGTCATGGAAAAAGAGGAAAGTGTCACTGAAACAGGTTTGAGGAAACATCATATTAATGCGATGCACACATCATATGAATGCGATGCAGAATGCACTTATGGAACACATTTATGCTAAAAGCTGCAATTTGCCAACACTCTGCACTGATTGGGAGATGTTTGCAGACTCTTGTAAAGACATCGATGAACTCTCTGATGTAATCTATGTTACTTTTTGTAACCCAAATAATAAACATTGGATGTCTAATGCAGTTAAATCTAGTCTACAGAGGAAGAATAAATCATTGAGTCAAGGAGGGGCTCTTGAGATAGATGCAGCCAAACTGGAGGTGAAAGTAGAAATACTAAGGGCTAAACAAAAGTATAAAAATAAGTTGGAGAGCAAATTGGCTGAGAGGAACCTTGCCTCAGCCTGCTCCGGAATGAAAACAAGTGCAGGCATACAGCAAAACAAGAGCAGAACCAACATTACTAGATGGCTATAGGTCAAATAGTGAATTTGCCAACTGTCTTAATAAATTGTGCCTGAGAATTGATCAACAGTTTGATTTTAAAAACGAAGTTGAGGGACTGAGACATAAACTAAAGGAGGATCAACACTTCGTCCTAGAGCAGAGACAAGTGGAAAAGGCCTTCCTTTCACTAAAAACAAACAAGAGCCCTGGCCCTGATAATATCAGAATAATAATAATATCACTGGCCTTTTACTTAAGTCCTGTGCAAGGCGATTCAGTTCTATCTTTTCTATTTGTAATTTGTCTCTGAGCCAACCTACCTAGCCTGTGGAAGCAGGCTGTTATTATCCCTGTTCCAAAAAGCAGCAGACCCAAAGCTCTTAATGACTTAAGGCCGGTCGCCATCACTTCTCTTGCCCTGAAATCTTTTGAAAGGCTTGTGAAGATACAGCTTACATAAAAGGCAGAATTATGTTAATAAATCTCATCTGCTACAGCCATTGGATTTGTATCACTATTATATCAGGAAATTAACAAGAAATTACGAAAACGGGAGAGAGGGTTAAAAATAGGTAATAGTGTGTAAAAAAGGCGTCTATTGCCTGAGAAAACAGTCCCATCTTCACATAGACAAAACCATGTTGACCCTCTTTTACCGGGCTTAGAGAAACCTTGAACCTTGAACGATGAATCTCAAAGCCTAATGAAAAACACCTCGGCGAAAGCAGCTGCTCTCAACCTTCTTTGCTCACATCTTCTCCAAATAACTGCGACACTCTCACAGACACAGGTGTCTACGCGCAGACACAGGTGTCTACGCACAGTCACAGGTGTCTACGCACAGACACAGGTGTGTACGCACAGACACAGGTGTCTACGCACAGACACAGGTGTCTACGCACAGACACAGGTGTCTACGCGGAGACACAGGTGTCTACGCGCAGACACAGGTGTCTACGCGCAGACACAGGTGTCTACGCGCAGACACAGGTGTCTACGCGCAGACACAGGTGTCTACGCGCAGACACAGGTGATCGACTGTGACATCAAATATTTACTTGTTCTCTTTTGCAGCTATCCCACTATCCCACACACAAAAATTCATTATTTCACGAGAAGATTTCATTTTAAATGTGATCATCTATATTGCATCTTAGAAATAGACATTTCCCCCCATTTCTATAAAACATCAATCAAACACATACATGCATAAGCACATGCATGCCCTACTCACAGCTGTAGTAGTAGTGGTGTCCAGGCAGGAACTCAAAGCCCAGGGAGAAGGGGGTGAAGCGCTGGATCTTCTCAGAGAAGCGCACCGGTCCAAACGGCGCATGGGGGGTGTTACACTCCCACCTCTTGATGGCCCCGCTGGTCTCCACACAGCCCTGGAAGGACTTCTCCACCACCAGGTAGAGAGCCAGCGTCTCAGGCTGACCCGGGCCCTGGGCGGGGTAGTGGGGGCAGTAGATGTCCAGGTAGTCGTTCAGATTCACCTGGACGGACAGATCACCCGCTGTTAACCTGAGAGAGAGAGAGAACGACAACGCCATCAATATTTCACAAGACAATTACAGAGTGATATATGACTGAAAGGGGAAGAGAGGTAGAGGTAGAGCACAGAGAGAGAGAGAGAGAGAGAGAGATGGATGACAGATATTCCATAATTCCTTTGTGCCTGGAGGAGTGTGGATGGCTCCAGCAGACGGATAGTTCATCAATATTATAGAACGATTACACAGGGTGAGAAAGCAAAGTTCTGCAGCTGTTTTTTTGTTTGTTTTTGTTTTGGGATTTGATACATTGTAGAATGATACAATTCCATCTTCATATCTGGGAAAACATCTGACTTACAAAGGAGACGGGTTGAGAGACAGAAGATAGAACAACAATCCTTCATATGCTAATTAAGACCAGTGAGAAAAGTAAGTTCAGTGTAAAATAAACCACTGACCACTACACGATACAGATGAACACAGGCACGTACGCTCTTCTGTTCAAGTACATACACTACACGATACAGATGAACACAGGCACGTACGCTCTTCTGTTCAAGTACATACACTACACGCACGAACACGCACCTCAAGTTAAGGTTGGCTGGTTTTAGGCATAATAACAACTACGGACAAGACAGTAGTATTAGAACAGGGCAGAGGAGGAACTGCACATTCTTACTGTAAGCTAGTGTGATAATTACTCCTGCACAAAATAACTGAGAAGGAGAGAGAGAGAGGTTAAGAAAAACAGGGGAGAAATGAACGAGGGAGATGAGAATAGTTGATGCAGAACAAAGTAAGAGAGAGGCAAACATAATTGAAAGAAATCCTAAGATTTCATGACAATCATAACAGATGAAAAGACAGTTGGGCGGATAAAGTAGGAAACTCTAAATGAGCTGGACATGTGTGACAAACAGAGAGGGAACGTGAGTGATGGCGGGGCCAGAGAGAGACAGCTGTAGTGTTGAGACAGGTTAGGGCACAGGCAGGGATGGAGAGAGAGACAGCTGTAGTGTTGAGACAGGTTAGGGCACAAGCAGGGATGGAGAGAGAGAGAGACAGCTGTAGTGTTGAGACAGGTTAGGGCACAGGCAGGGATGGAGAGAGAGACAGCTGTAGTGTTGAGACAGGTTAGGACACAGGCAGGGATGGAGAGAGAGACAGCTGTAGTGTTGAGACAGGTTAGGACACAGGCAGGGATGGAGAGAGAGACAGCTGTAGTGTTGAGACAGGTTAGGGCACAGGCAGGGATGGAGAGAGAGACAGCTGTAGTGTTGAGACAGGTTAGGGCACAAGCAGGGATGGAGAGAGAGACAGCTGTAGTGTTGAGACAGGTTAGGGCACAAGCAGGGATGGAGAGAGAGACAGCTGTAGTGTTGAGACAGGTTAGGGCACAGGCAGGGATGGAGAGAGAGAGAGACAGCTGTAGTGTTGAGACAGGTTAGGACACAAGCAGGGATGGAGAGAGAGACAGCTGTAGTGTTGAGACAGGTTAGGACACAGGCAGGGATGGAGAGAGAGACAGCTGTAGTGTTGAGACAGGTTAGGGCACAGGCAGGGATGGAGAGAGAGAGAGACAGCTGTAGTGTTGAGGCAGGTTAGGGCACAGGCAGGGATGGAGAGAGAGACAGCTGTAGTGTTGAGACAGGTTAGGGCACAGGCAGGGATGGAGAGAGAGACAGCTGTAGTGTTGAGACAGGTTAGGACACAGGCAGGGATGGAGAGAGAGACAGCTGTAGTGTTGAGACAGGTTAGGACACAGGCAGGGATGGAGAGAGAGACAGCTGTAGTGTTGAGACAGGTTAGGGCACAGGCAGGGATGGAGAGAGAGAGATACAGCTGTAGTGTTGAGACAGGTTAGGGCACAAGCAGGGATGGAGAGAGAGACAGCTGTAGTGTTGAGACAGGTTAGGGCACAGGCAGGGATGGAGAGAGAGAGAGACAGCTGTAGTGTTGAGACAGGTTAGGACACAGGCAGGGATGGAGAGAGAGACAGCTGTAGTGTTGAGACAGGTTAGGGCACAGGCAGGGAGCAAGAGAGAGAGAGACAGCTGTAGTGTTGAGACAGGTTAGGGCACAGGCAGGGATGGAGAGAGAGACAGCTGTAGTGTTGAGACAGGTTAGGGCACAGGCAGGGATGGAGAGAGAGACAGCTGTAGTGTTGAGACAGGTTAGGGCACAGGCAGGGACGGAGAGAGAGACAGCTGTAGTGTTGAGACAGGTTAGGGCACAGGCAGGGACGGAGAGAGAGACAGCTGTAGTGTTGAGACAGGTTAGGGCACAGGCAGGGACGGAGAGAGAGACAGCTGTAGTGTTGAGACAGGTTAGGGCACAGGCAGGGATGGAGAGAGAGACAGCTGTAGTGTTGAGACAGGTTAGGGCACAGGCAGGGATGGAGAGAGAGACAGCTGTAGTGTTGAGACAGGTTAGGACACAGGCAGGGATGGAGAGAGAGACAGCTGTAGTGTTGAGACAGGTTAGGACACAGGCAGGGATGGAGAGAGAGACAGCTGTAGTGTTGAGACAGGTTAGGGCACAGGCAGGGATGGAGAGAGAGAGATACAGCTGTAGTGTTGAGACAGGTTAGGGCACAAGCAGGGATGGAGAGAGAGACAGCTGTAGTGTTGAGACAGGTTAGGGCACAGGCAGGGATGGAGAGAGAGAGAGACAGCTGTAGTGTTGAGACAGGTTAGGACACAGGTAGGGATGGAGAGAGAGACAGCTGTAGTGTTGAGACAGGTTAGGGCACAGGCAGGGAGCAAGAGAGAGAGAGACAGCTGTAGTGTTGAGACAGGTTAGGGCACAGGCAGGGATGGAGAGAGAGACAGCTGTAGTGTTGAGACAGGTTAGGGCACAGGCAGGGATGGAGAGAGAGACAGCTGTAGTGTTGAGACAGGTTAGGGCACAGGCAGGGACGGAGAGAGAGACAGCTGTAGTGTTGAGACAGGTTAGGGCACAGGCAGGGACGGAGAGAGAGACAGCTGTAGTGTTGAGACAGGTTAGGGCACAGGCAGGGATGGAGAGAGAGACAGCTGTAGTGTTGAGACAGGTTAGGGCACAGGCAGGGATGGAGAGAGAGACAGCTGTAGTGTTGAGACAGGTTAGGACACAGGCAGGGATGGAGAGAGAGACAGCTGTAGTGTTGAGACAGGTTAGGACACAGGCAGGGATGGAGAGAGAGACAGCTGTAGTGTTGAGACAGGTTAGGACACAGGCAGGGACGGAGAGAGAGAAAAGGACAGGAAGAAAAGAAAGCAAAGTAAGATGAGCAGGTGGGGGGAATGTAAAGTAAAGACAAAGGAAAGTAAAGAGAAAGTGTTTTAATTAGTGACCCCAGAGACACAGAGAGAGTCTGACTGCAGACACAGAGAGAGAGAGAGTCTGACTGCAGACACACAGAGAGAGAGTCTGACTGCAGACACAGAGAGAGAGAGAGAGTCTGACTGCAGACAGAGAGAGAGGGAGATGAGAGGGGGCAGGGTGTAAGGGGGGGCAAGGTGTAAGGGGGGACAGGGTGTGTGAGAGGGGACAGGGTGTGTGAGAGGGGGCAGGGTGTGTGAGAGGGGGCAGGGTGTGTGAGAGGGGGCAGGGTGTGTGAGACAGGGCAGGGTGTGAGAGGGGGGCAGGGTGTGTGAGAGGGTGCAGGGTGTGTGAGAGGGGGCAGGGTGTGTGAGAGGGGGCAGGGTGTGTGAGAGGGGGCAGGGTGTGTGAGACAGGGCAGGGTGTGAGAGGGGGGCAGGGTGTGTGAGAGGGTGCAGGGTGTGTGAGAGGGGGCAGGGTGTGTGAGAGGGGGCAGGGTGTGTGAGAGGGGGCAGGGTGTGTGAGAGGGGGCAGGGTGTGTGAGAGGGGGCAGGGTGTGTGAGACAGGGCAGGGTGTGAGAGGGGGGCAGGGTGTGTGAGAGGGTGCAGGGTGTAAGAGGGGGCAAGGTGTAAGGGGGACAGGGTGTGTGAGAGGGGGCAGGGTGTGTGAGAGGGGGCAGGGTGTAAGGGGCACAGGTGTGTGAGAGGGGGCAGGGTGTGTGAGACGGGGCAGGGTGTGAGAGGGGGGCAGGGTGTAAGGGGGGGCAGGGTGTGTGAGAGGGTGCAGGGTGTGTGAGAGGGTGCAGGGTGTAAGAGGGGGGCAGGTGTAAGGGGGACAGGGTGTGTGAGAGGGGGCAGGGTGTGTGAGATGGGGCAGGGTGTGAGAGGGGCGGCAGGGTGTGAGAGGGGGCAGGGTGTGTGAGAGGAACAGGGTGTAAGGGGGGGCAGTGTGTGTGAGGGGGGGGCACGGTGTGAGGGGGGGGCAGGGTGTGAGAGGGGGGGAGGGTGTGTGAGGGGGGGAGGGTGTGAGACGGGACAGGGTGTGAGAGGGGGGGCAGGGTGTAAGGGGGGGCAGGGTGTGAGAGGGGGCAGGGTGTGAGAGGTGGGGCAGGGTGTAAGGGGGGGCAGGGTGTGAAAGGGGGGGCAGGGTGTGAGAGGGGGCAGGGTGTGAGAGGTGGGGCAGGGTGTATGAGGGGGCAAGGTGTGTGAGAGGGGGCAGGGTGGGTGAGAGGGGGCAGGGTGTAAGGGGGACAGGGTGTGTGAGAGGGGGCAGGGTGTGTGAGATGGGGCAGGGTGTGAGAGGGGGGCAGGGTGTGTGAGAGGGTGTAGGGTGTAAGGGGGGGGGGGGGGGTGTGAGGGGGGGCAGGGTGTGAGAGGGGGGCAGGGTGTGAGAGGGGGGGCAGGGTGTAAGGGGGGGCAGGGTGTGTGAGAGGGGGCAGGGTGTGTGAGAGGAACAGGGTG
>NC_139623.1:13497465-13509965 GCF_964638095.1 Poromitra crassiceps
GCCCGTGAGAGAGACTCTGACACCTTCAACTACTCACCAATGCACTATTTCCAAAGTTGTGCATTGCTGAAAGCAGGACTTACCCCCAAAACACTTTTTTTCAGCTTTTAACCATAATGTCTTTTGGGGTGGTATGTGAAGAATTCTGGTCAAAATTTCCACATTTGAGACCAAATGTATATAATATTCTACAAGCTTTATCATTTTCAACAGCATTAAGTGCCCTCTATGGGTTCAAACCAGTTTTTTTTTTGCCCTCCAAAACGGTACAACCTGACGTCATGGTGTACTCGCCTTTCCCACTCATGTGAAAAATGTTTTTCTCATGTGAGCATTGCTGTAGTTCACGCCAGAGCCTTATTAGGAGAGTTGCAACATCTCCAGTATGTTACATGGTAGTAAAACGCCACTGAATGACCAAATTGATATAACTTTGAACCATTTTGAGTAACACCGTTTCCATATGGACCACCAGTGTTAGTTAGTTGTTTATAACGTGGCTATATTTATAACGTTCTGTATCTGATGATGAAAATACTGCCTGTCATACAAAAGAGGGGTTGGGAGGCGGGCCATAGCGTCTCTGTCGATGATTTGATTTGACAGTTCTGGTGTTGGCCAATCCTGGAGTGTTCCGCCCCCAAATTGAGTGTGTTCTGGCGCAAAGCGAGTGGGTTCCGCTACAAACACGCTCGATGAGGCGCGAGCCAGTGCGGTAAATACAATATTCCTGGAATGCGAGTTTAACGAACCAGCTACATGTCCTCTGCATTCTACATCAAATTAAGTCGTTACTGTTTGTTTTGTATGTTACATACTTATTGGCCAAGTTATTAGTTAGTTTATGGGTTAGGAATTCTGCCAAGGGGGTCAGTCCCCCTTTAAAGCCCTTTCCCCCCTCATCTACTCAATTCTCAGCTGTTCCTCTCTCCCACTCCATCTTCCACTATGCAGTGCATGGCTGCTGTTCCCTCCTCCACACCCACACAAAGCCATGCTGTATCCTGAGCCCAAAACTCCAGTGTTGTGTCTAACCTGGTGCTTACTCCCCTCAACGCGCACAAACAAGGACTTTACCCCCCACCTCTGACCATCTGGGGCCCCCCACCTCCCTGCCTGCCCAGCTGGCTCCCCTGCCCGAGACACTGCGAGCCCCACCCCTCCAAATTCTCTGTACATTTCCTCGCTGTCCTCAAACTGTGGGGCGCACGACCACCTGCCTCCCTCACCCAGAGGAAAGAGGGACTTGCAACAACAAGCTGCTGCTCTTATCGGCTCTTTCCTGTTTGCTATGCCTGTGTGTGTGCGTGTGTGTACGTGTGTGTGTATGTGTGTGTGTGTATGTGTATGTGCACGCCTGAGTGCGTGCTTCCTTCAAGGTTGTCGGGATGTGCATCTCTCCTCTACACTGGACTTTCCAGTCTTTCCTGTGACTTTCGATCTGTGGATTTGTGGAGGACGTCTCTTTCCACCTCTCTATCTCCATCCACTGGATCTTGAAAATTTTCGACATATGCATAATCAGCACACACACACACACACACACACACACACACACACACACACACACACACACGTATTCATATAGAAGTGAGGACCTTCCATCAACTACATTGATCCCACTACATGCCTTAATCCATACCCCTCCTACAGATCTTCAAACGTTCAGACTTTCAGGATTTCCCTCATCTTTCTAACGTTGATTCGCATAAGGATAGAAGGGCCAGCACGTGCACGACACCACCCACACAGCAGAGAGCTCAGAGAACACCTCACACACGGATCTGAATTCAGTGCATGAATGTGGGCGAGTGTGGCAGTGCATGGGTGTTATGTCCATAACCTCCAGGAGATGAAGCGATTGGTTGCACCTCTCTTTAGCCTGCAGGCTCCATTAGATGACCAGCAGGCACAGAGCCGTCCACTTCACATTCAGAATGTATGGATCAGCAGGGCTGCCTCGTGGAGCCACCTCCCCTATCACAGATCAAACACACTCACACACCTGCTGCTGCCTGCTTCAGGCTCTGAAGATTCTAAGCCTCAGGTAAAGACAGAGCAGAGCCTATTTTCTGCCTGTTATGCGTGTGCGTGTGTGTGTGTGCACACACACACACACACACACACACACACACACACACACACACACACACACACACACACGTGTCCAGTCTGCGGGACTCGGCAGCAGAACAGGATGCATAGCTATGACCCTCAGCGCTGAGGAGAATTGAGTGATTCGAGCCCACTGAAGCCATCAGTATGGAAACCAGTCCATCAGAACCAGTTTGATACGGCTGCAGCAGGTCTGTGGAAACTAAAGCGTCTCTACTCTCTGCACTCTCTTGCACACAGGCACAGCCCTGCATGTGTGGTCCAAGTCTTGTCCTGGAACAACGTTAGGCATATGATATGAAATTACTGTCCACATTACAATATAAATGGACATGAACGCAGTCCTGGGCTCTGGAATGGGTCTTTTCTGTTGCCGTTTGGCCAAACACTGCATGCCAAAACATTGCCTCACTGCCGCCCACTCGCACAGCCGCAGCTAGCACAGCGGCAGCTAGCCTAGCACAGCGGCAGCTATAGCCTAGCACCGCACAGCTAGCTGTATTGTGTTACTTGACTTTCTCACCTGCACTGTGGAGCTGACTAACCACAGTTGTAATAGGAGCTCAGGTAAAAGAGCACAAGAGTGATGTGTTCCTTTAAAATGACTCTGATGTTGTGCTATCCTGTTTGTGTAGAAATTTTATGATTTCTTTGCTGTTTTGGGGTTTCATCCGATTTTAATCAAATAAAGCCTTGGCTTTGATTCTATGTCATGATTATTGTGAAATTTGAATGCTATATAGTTTTGAAGCTCATTAAGGTAGGGTGACAGCAGAACTAGCTTATTTTGTCATACTTTGAGACCCTTTTTCTCAAAAAGGAGCACACAGATCATTTTGATATAATCAGAAAGCTTACATTCTCCTCTTTCCAACAGTGTATTCAACTGAAAATTGTTTGAGGGGTCAATGTGACTCCAAATGTAGGAGCAGGTCGCAGAATATTCACCCAGAGAAGTTTTGGTTTTCGGAGGAAGTGCACGGCGCACCGTGTGTTCCGGGCTGGCAAACGAAAGCGTGCGTCGGGCGAGAGCGCGCGTTCGGCAAAGGGTGTGCAGGGGGGTAAATAAGGTCAGACGTGCCGTTGCCAGGACAACCACCAATCCGGAGCTGGGATCGGTGCCAAGCCTACGCCCCCACCCATCCATCCTCCACCCCATATCCCTCCATCCATCTTTCCCCTGCATCCCTCCGTACAGCAGCCTAAACCTCAGAGTAATGAGTGCTCTCCATGTTGCTGCAGTCTAAATAGAGCTGCAGCAGTGTAAATACAGGGCTGATTTGTACTGGTGCCAAGCCTGGATATATAAAACCTGAATATAGCTACAGTAGCTCACGGTGCTCACACACTGACAGAGATGAGCGGGGCGAAAGAAAATCATGATTCCAAACATTTAGGGAATCTATCAAAGTGCATTGCTACATAGTGCCGGGCTCAGCTAGTCTGAGCTGGTGTGTCCACATCATTTGTCTCGTGTTTCTCTAGTCACTTTGCTGTTCCCACTTTATTTGGACACGCTGCCAGAGGAAATAATGAGTGCTGCCATCTTATAAATCACTCCTGTAACACTTTTAACAAACACGCTGTTACACGCTAGTTCATTTTCTATTCTTGCACTTTCCTGCTTAATCCTTATGTATAACCTCCTGTTTTATATCCAAGTCTGCCTTTTCTTTTTTCGGTTTATTTTATTGGCCTTCATTTATTATTGTTGGAGAAAAATCACTTTGTGACAGTTTTTCAAAAGTGACTTGTGTTGTTGTAATAATCCGAGCCTTGCAGACCTTACCGAGTGTGGAATAGTCTGTGAGCTTAACAGTATGGGTCTAGGCTATCATCAATTATTGTAACTACAGTATACTTAATTACACATATCTGTGTCCCAGGTCCTTCAGCAAGGCCCACCTGTGTAAGTGGGTTAAGGAGGACATAAAAGCAACACCCCCCCCCCCCCCCACAACACACACACACACACACACACACACACACACACACACTTCACCATAGTGAAAAGGGCGCTCGCTAAGCAAATACACTGAACCAATAAATCAGACTTGGCTTTGAGAATCCATCATTTACTAAGTGGGTCACACTTCTGATGGGGTAGACACTCTTTCCTTCCCGGTGTCGCACTCTCTGTCTCTCTCTCCCTGATGTGAAGGTCTCTCGCTCGCTCACCCTGATGTGAAGGTCAATGCTGGACAGGCAGCAAATGCAACTCGTCCCAGGTGTGCAATCCCACCCCCACCCTTGGTGGTTTTTAGCGGAGGAATGGGAAGTTGGCCTGGGCTCTGGAAAGCCCACACACACACAGACACACACACACACACACACACACACACACACACACACACACACACACACACACACACACACACTTAAGACATGTCAAGACAACTAGGATCCTGCCCCAATGCAGCCAACAGGCCTGAATTATTTAAGCAGAAAGGAGAGGAAAAGAAAGGAGAAGACGAGAAGAGTTAAGGAGCAAATCGAGGAGACTTGGCCCTTTTCAGTCCCGCGGCTCTTATTTCAAAACTTCTTTACTTGGTTTCATTCTCACCCGCTTTCTTTCAGCCCAAATCTCATTTCCTTCCCCTGTCACCTTCCCTCCATTGCTCCTTCGACAGCCACCCCTCCCCCCCTCCCCCCCTCCCCTTCTCTCTCTCTCTGTTTATCTAAGCACTTTCACGGTCACTGCTTTGGAATCCCAGGAGTCTAAACTGCCCCCTTCCCTCTCCCTCTCCCGCAGCCTATCCATGCCGCTCTCCCTCTCTCTGCATCTTTTCCCGTCAGAATGCTTCAGATTCATATCGCTCTGTGTATCGGGGGTATGGGACGGTCCCCCCTATTCCCCCTCCAGGCAGCCAGCTTTGTCCTGCTCCAGTCACGCACAGCCAGCCAGCCACCACCCCACCCTTATACATACACACATGCACGCACACCAAAGTCAATGTCTAATACCAACTGAGTCAAGAGACTTGACACTACTTTCAAAGTATAAGCTAAACCTGCATAGTCTGTCGGACGCCAATGCTATTGAATTCTCACTATTCAAAATGAAATTGTAAATTGAGTGAATACATAAGGATGGGCTAGGGTAGTTGATTTGGATGTCAGTATTCGTTCAACGTATAGAGTACTCAATACTCTGCCTTTTTTTTGATGGGACTGCTAGTAACATAAAAACTGCTAGCAAAAATGATAGATCTGTGTGCGCCTCGTTACAGGATCTAACATAATGTTACAACGTTACGAAATGGCGACCAGGCATTTTACATAAATGTGAAAGCATTAGATAGCAATAGATATTCTTACAGGCCCATGAAATTAATTGTTTAACATCACCACAAACGTTGGTTCTGCTTGTGTGTTTCTTTTTGAAAGTACTGGAGTACTCTTATATTCATTTAATGAGAGTACTGAGAATATTGAAATTACTTAAAATGCCCATCCTAATTACATGTATGCCACAAGCCATACATACCACTCAGTGGCATGAAATAAAAGACACTTTGACCAGATTATTCATTGATTTTCTACGTTTGGGTTGACATAATGGCCAGCCTTGAAGCCGGATGCCCCTGATTTCTTAGAGAGGCTTGTTCAGTTTCACAACACCGCTGAAGGAGTTAGACACAATAAGAGAGGGAGGGGGGGGGGGCAGGAAAGAGGAAGGAGGGGGGCTGAGAGGAGGGGGGCTGAGAGGAGGGGTGCTGAGAGGAGGGGTGCAGACGGCGGTCTCATGGAGTGCTAATGATGGCCTGACACTGGACTGGGATTATTTGATTAATTTGGGATTAAAAATGACTGGCCACTGCTTTAAGTAATGACCTACAATTACTAGATTAACGCGCAAGAGGTATGCTTGAGTGTGTCTGTGTGTGTGTGTGTCTCGCACGTGCTTGCGCACACATGTGTGTGTGTGTGTGTGTGTGTGTGTGTGTGTTTCCTTAATGATGCAATGGGGAGGGGGGGGGTACAGTAAATCCATTGTAAATCATTCAGACTGAGGAAGCAGGTTAACAAGCAAATAACTCAAACAACATGTTTTGGTGCTGAATAATATCTAACTTTGATTTAGTATATTAACATTAATCAGAACAATTGTCTGTTCCAAAAGAAAATAACCTGAGGAACCTCCTTAATTTAAATGTAGTAGTGATTTATTTTTACTTTCATGTGTATTTGTGGAGCGCACACAGATTCATTCCACAGTCATAAACACAGGAGTGTGTAGGCTACTCCAGTGTTTTGAGAAGCATGCTGCGTACAACAAGTCCCATTTCCAGCTGAATGGGAGAGCAATGAGATTCATGAGTTCTGTGCTGCTGCTACAAGGCCAGAGCTATGGAGATTTGGGACATGGCTATTTGCCCCTCTTCCATTCAGCACAAAATAGCACCACTCTGGACGCTCTTGGACTGTGAATTACAAGCAGCTGATCATTTTTAGTTGAAAATAACAAAACATGCAGTGGCAGAAACGGAAAGCAATTAATTTGATAAAAATATAATCCCTAAAATAGAATAAAATATTAATCTAAATACTAGAGACTTTATTAATCTAAATACTGAGACTTTAAGGACCTGTAAATACACAGTTGAATCAACTTACCATTTAGGTTCAGTAGTCTTTAGTGTGTGTGTGTGGCGTTTGCCTGCTAGCGCTTTAGCATGTTTATAACAGGCGGTACAAGCTAGCTTAGCAACGTCTCAGCAGTAGGGATGTGTCAGTATGAAATTTCACATTATGGATGGTATAGTATCTACCAAAATACTACGGTATTTCACGGTATTCACCCCCCCCTTTTAATTGAACGTACTATGGCCCACAAAAACAAAATTATTTTGCTTTGAAGAAAAATATGGCTGGTGTGCGTGCCTGTGCGAGTGAGTATGTATTGAACTTAAACTCTCATGCATTAGCATTGTAACATTTACAGTACATACAAATATTGAATGTAAAGGTCCTCCTTATGACCTAATATGAGAACATTTAGACAAGGGGCATCCATTATGAATTGATACTTACACGGTATTACTGTACAGGGAAATGCTTACGGTTAAGATTGAATCGTGGTCGGGCGTCCGGGTAGTGTAGCAGTAGATTCCCTGCAACGCGAGGGTGGTAGGTTCGTGCCCCCGTGTTACCTCCTACTTGCTCGGGCGTCCCTACAGGCATGATTGGCTGTGTCTCGCGCCTCCTCTGGTCGGTCGGGGCGCCTGCTCGGGGCAGAAGGTAACTGGTGGGAATAGCGATCCTCCCACGTCCTGCTGGTGAAGCTCCCCGCTGTCAGGTGAAAAGAAGCGGCTGGCAACTGCGCATGTGTCAGAGGAAGCATGGCGCTAGTCTCGGCTCTCCCCAGATCGTCAGAGGGTGGAGCAGCAACCGGGGCAGCAGGGGGGAAATTGTGGCCAAGCACAATTGGGGAGGAAATTGGGGAAAATCAGAAAAAAAGATTGAAGCGTGGTTGCTTGATACTGCGGTAAACTGATTCCTGCTCACGTGGAGGAGATGGATCACATGACAAATCCACACTATGTAGATTGATTTCTGATTTTCATGCCGCGCAAGAAACTATTATTATTTTGGCATCGCCTCCAAGAACTATAGTAGTAGGCAGCACAGCCTACTTTCCAATGAAACAGACAAACACACACACACACTCTTCCCCTTTTTCTTTTGCTCTGTCACACGTATACACACACACACACACACACACATACAAACACACGTGTGTAAACACGCATGTGTGTGTGTGTGTGTGTGTGTGTGTGTGTGTGTGTGTGTGCACACAAACACACACACACACACACTTCAGCCCCCAGAGATGGTAAAAACATTAGACCTTGCAGTGGAGGGAGCGAGCGATGGAGAATGCGTTAAGGAGAGGACGGTAGGGAAAGAGTCAACAGATTTCAACTCCCCAAACAGCACGGGAGCTAGGGCCCCGAGGGAGCAAGGGATGAGGTGAGAGGGAGAGAGGGAGAGAGGGAAGAAAGGGTGTCAGCAGGTATTACTATCACTGTCACGAGGAAGCGTGAGGAGCCCTCCTCTCCTCTCTCTGTGTGTACGCTCTCTCCCCTACACACACGCGTACAGGTGTGGTACAGACACACACACTGCCACCACTACTACCCCACACACACACACACACACACACACACACACACACACACACACACCTCTCTGGGGAGAGCCGAGTAGGAATCACACCCCATTTAGAACTGACACTGCTCGTGTGTGTGTGTGTGTGTGTGTGTGTGTGTGTGTGTGTGTGTGTGTGTGTGTGTGTATGTGTGTGTGTGTGTGTGTGTGCGCATTGAGTAAGCAGGCTTGGGCTGAATAAGGGTTATGCATGCATGTTATTGGGTGCTGGCAGTATGTGTGCGTCTTTGTAGTTGTACCTGTGTAAAGGGCTTGTCGGGCAACAAAAATGAATGGAATGCTGCATCATATACTGATTCAAACACGTTCCGTGCCACATACAGTGAGATGATGAGATATGGTATTGGTATGCGTGTGTGTGTGTGTGTGTGTGTGTGTGTGTGTGTGTGTGTGTGTGTGTGTGTGCGTGCGTGTGCGTGTGTGCGCGTGCGTGTGCGTGTGTGTGTGTGTGCCCTCCTCCCTCAGCGCTTTGTCCCAATCAAATCCTTTATTTAGGAGTTAAAGGACTCCTATAAGTTCTTTGATCAGTCCTTTGATCAGTTTCACCTCTATATATCCAACATTGATTGCAAATAACAGCTGGACCTTCTGGTTTTCTCCAGGAATGTACTTCCTGGTATGCATGTGCTTCGTAGATTAGATCTCTCGTAATTTTACGTTATTTCATAACGTGGTGATAAGCTAGCCCAGTACCACAGACTACCAGTCATTTGTGCTAAGCTAACTAGAGCCGTTTTCACACGTGTTTTATACCGGGAAATGACCAGAAAGCGGTGTAATGCCTTCATGTGTGAAAGTTGTTTTCCGGTATAAGCGCGCCCCCGTCATCGCGGACATTTCACCACTTCAGAGGTTGTGATAAGAGCGGTATGTCTGCTTCATGTGTGGCCATGCCGATTTCCCCCCTCCCCTCTCTGCTCGCTCTCTGGCCAGTCCTTCAGTCCTCCGCAGCAGCCCGACACACAGGACAGACACAGCGAAAATGGCAGCGGCTTGTTCTGAGAGTCTTGCAAGCCGCCCAACGCTTGTAGAGAAAGCAGATGCACGAAGCGAAATGTGGAAGTATTTTGCTTATGTTGCCGACAGCGAAGGCAAGCCCCCTGGACACATCAAACGAAGCCAGTCTGTAAAAAGTGCTTCAACGCGACGCAGGTGAACGGATAAACATCGAACCAGACTATTTCTCTCAGACAGGGATCCCAACTTCTTCAAAGATTTCAGTTCAAAGACTGGTTAGCGAATGTGAAGGATACAACATACATGCCCTCTTGAGTCAAACGAGTGTGATTTATTGTGTGACAAGCAAACTTATTTCACCATCAGAGTTTTGCCCCCCCCCCCCCCCCCCCCCAAAAAAAATATAGCTCCTTTCACGACTATTTTTACACATGTGATCCCTCAGGTGTGAAGGGAAATTCCGGGAAATAGCCGTTATTGATTTACAGGCAATGTTCCTGTACACATGTGTGAAAAGGGCTTAGGAGGAAGGCACGTAGCTACATTCTAATGCACACACAGAGAAGAGAAGGGCATCTGTCTTCTTGTCTTACTATCAGGAAAATGGCCAATAGGCGAATCTCCCAAAATGTTAGCGTGCAAGGTGCAATACACAAGATGCTAGAAAGCAACACCCCCTAAACACACACACACACACACACAGATAACACAAGTGTTATCTACTGGCTCTTTGTTGTCGAGGGGCTGTGCTTTCTAGGAGGAGGCGAATGAGTCCATAAAGTTTGTTCTGGTGTGAACTTCCAGACTTTACTGATACATACATGACATGGCTGACCTGTGGCCTAGTTCACGGGACAGATGGATTACACATGACCAGCAGCAGAAATAACTAGGAACTAATAAGGAGAGACGGCTCACAGATAGCGGCTTAGCTTAGACGGGCACAAAGTCAAAAGGCCACGTCTTTTCCCTGCTTTTCACATACTATTTCTTTAGGATTGTTCCATTTCCTCCAGTGAGTGTAAGGCTAACAGAAGCCATCTGATTTCATCAGGAGTGACGTACTGTAGGACTTCTTGTGTCTTTCAGTGAGAGAATGCCAGCTCATGTTACTATTATATGTCACAATTTTCCCTCAATATTAAACTTTAATAAATGTCACCGAAACCACTTCCCTGGGCCAATATTCTACACTTTTCACAAGACAGTGCAATTTAAATAAATAAATAAATAAATAAATAAATAAATAAATAAATAAATAAATAAATAAATAAATAGTGCACATTTATTTGACACTGTCTCTCAGTCATTGTTGCTTGCAACCTATTGATCATTTCCTGGCTACAGAACTGCAGCACACGAGTTCTGCTCAGTCAAAATCTAATTTCTAAAGATTCACGAGAACAGTTTTGCTTAAACACTGGATTTTTTTTTTAAATCAATCAACTACTTTTGGGGGAACGCACATTTTGAACAAATGTCTAAACAAATAGTCACACCCCAAAACCATTGCACCTCTTGCATTAGTCAGCGACTCTGCAACAAAAAATGATAGTTGCCATAGCAACTATTGTACTGGAGATACCATGATACCTTCAGAATTATGATAGGAACGCAAGAAGAAACTGGATTTTTTTTCTCTCTCGACTCTCACACATTTAGAAAGTGCCTGTGTTCAAGCACCTCTGAAGAGCTGTGGTCTCTGTGGCCTCCTGGCTTGGAGGACCTTGTGTGGCACAATAATCCAGGTTCCTGCTCCAGCCTTGTGCTGTCTGGGTCAATACTAATTCAATTTCTGTCTCAGGGAATTCCCTGGTTGCCTCTTCTTGGCAGGCTGTCTGAGATGAGTGGGAGAGCATTTTGTGGCGTGCATATATATGTATGTCAGTGTGTGTTTATGAGAAGGAAAGAATTTCTAAGATGTGTATAGTGGTTCAATACAATATAAGTGGATTGTTGTTTTTTTAAACAGTGTTTCCAACATTTTTAGCTTAGATATTGCCATGATTTAAATGCCATTTTGTATAGCCAAAAATACATAGTAGGCCTAACATAAGCTGCAATGGCAGTTCATTGTGTTGCATGAATGAACACACTCGTCAGTCCTCAGCAGCAGCCCCTAACCACCACCACACATCTCTCCACACACAGCAGCCATTTTGTGCCAAAGCCAGGCAGCATTGTGCCAACCAAGAGGCAGACGACATTGAACCAGCTGTTACGCCCCCACTCGGAGACATTCATACAATACGACTTATTACAGCGTAATGGAACCTAATATTGATGTATGTGTGTAGAGAAGCAGGGCAGCGTGGGGAGAGAAAATGAGAGAAATTGGGAAAGAGATGGGTCCATATGCAGCCTGGCGATAATGCGAGAAGCCGGCGATAATAATCTGGGGGGTAAATTGGTATTGATTGACTAAATATCCTGACCAGGAGGAGCGAGCGCCCGTCCTCTCATGTTTGTACACCAAGTCTGCTCTGATGGCTCCAAGCAGCACCGTGACCATCTGATCCATTTAATACACACATCCTCACCGCTAGGCCTCTGCCCAAACCTCATTTCAACACAGAGTGATTGACAGAGAAGGAGTCTGACTGTGGGTGTGTGTGTGTGTGTGTGTGTGTGTGTGTGTGTGTGTGTGTGTGTGTGTGTGCACCTGAACTGCGTTCACCTCAATAGCGGCAAGGATGATTTTTCTTGTGCAACATGTAATAAGATTTCACTAAGGTGTAATATGACACGCCTCTATTTCTTTGGAAAATTGAGGATTACCGATTTCACACACACACACACACACACACACACACACACACACACACACACACACACACAGTTGTGACCTATACCTACTTTTGTGAAAATGCACACCAAACCTGAAACAGTTGCCAAAACGAGGCCAAATGACATTTTAGAGCGAGAGACTTGCTTGCACAATACTGATCTCATGCCTGCTCATGCCTCCTCCTAAACACCAAGCATCTAAAAGCAACAGCACACCTTCCCCCTGTAAAGCTGTGTTCACACCGAGATATTTATTTTCCTCTCTGTCGCTCGATTCAACCCTTTGGAATGGCTCTGCCGCTCAGTCAGAGCCAGTCAGAGTCATTGTGCTCAGGCACAATAATTGACGGACATCTGGGGGCTATAACGTTATGCAATGTCATGATATTTGTCCACTACGAGCCACCGTAGTTGTTTACAAGCTAAGCCTATCAGCGTGCTCCTAACGCGAGCTCTAGGACTTCACTTCA
>NC_139623.1:13514965-13552465 GCF_964638095.1 Poromitra crassiceps
CCTGCACCCCTCCAGTCCCCTCGCCCCTCCAGTCTGCTTGCCCCTCCAGTCCCTGCACCCCTCTAGTCCCCGTGCCCCTCCAGTCCCTGCATCCCTCCAGTCCCCATGCCCCTCCAGTCCCCTCGCCTCTCCAGTCCCCACGCCCCTAAAGTCCAGAGCCCCTCCAGTCCCGTCGCCCCTCCAGTCCCTGCACCCCTCTAGTCCCCGTGCCCCTCCAGTCCCCTCGCCTCTCCAGTCCCCACGCCCCTAAAGTCCAGAGCCCCTAAAGTTCCCGAGCCCCACCAGTCCCGTCGCCCCTCGCATGGCTAGTTATGGGTCTCGGGAGACCCGACACCTAATGGAAAAATATGGTATGGGAAAATGACTGAACTTAAACTAATCACACAGCCAATATCCATCACTGGGCAGGGGAGCGTCATGGGAGAAAGGGGAAGAGGAGTGGAGGGGCAGTGCAGAAAAAAATGAAAAGTAAAGAGGGATG
The DNA here is from genome assembly GCF_964638095.1 of Poromitra crassiceps. Taxonomy (NCBI): domain Eukaryota; kingdom Metazoa; phylum Chordata; class Actinopteri; order Beryciformes; family Melamphaidae; genus Poromitra; species Poromitra crassiceps. Next base: position 13,515,447 of record NC_139623.1, read on the forward strand.
AAGCAAGGGAGGTAATGAAGAGTGTGGACAGGAGGAGAGGAGTGGAGAGGAGAAGAGGAGCAGAGGACAGGAGTGGAGAGGAAGAGGAGTGAGGAGGGGAGAGGAGGAGGGGAGTGGAGAGGAGAGGGGAGAGGGGAGGAGAGGAGATGAGAGGGGAGGAGAGCAGAGGAGAGGAGATGAGGGGGGAGAGGGGAGGAGAGCAGAGGAGAGGAGACGAGAGGAGGGGAGAGGAGAGCAGAGGAGAGGAGAAGAGATGAGAGGAGGAGAGCAGAGGAGAGGAGAGGAGGAGGGGAGAGGAGAGCAGAGGAGAAGAGATGAGAGGAGGAGGGGAGAGGAGATGAGGAGGGGAGAGGAGAGGAGAGGAGGAGGGGAGAGGGGAGGAGAGCAGAGGAGAAGAGATGAGAGGAGGAGGGGAGAGGAGAGGAGGAGGGGAGAGCAGAGGGGAGGAGAGGAGAGGAGGAGGGGAGAGCAGAAGAGATGAGAGGAGGAGGGGAGAGGAGAGGAGGAGGGGAGAGCAGAGGGGAGGAGAGGAGAGGAGGAGGGGAGAGCAGAGGGGAGGAGAGGAGAGGAGATGAGAGGACGAATGAGAGCGAGCACCAGCGGTAAGCCCATGGGGATTGGAGGCCGGGTGCAGCATCCTGGGTCCGCTGATAGCTTTGTGATTGGGTGGCGTTGCTGATGAGAGTGATTCTCTGCCACAGTGGGTTCCCCTCCACTACCATGCTGATGGCGTTGTGATTGTGTGGTGTTGCGTCCGACTGCGTGGCCCTGCCACAGACTGTGGCCATTCAGCCCTGAACCTCCAGGGAACAAGAAGGTGCTTCCTAATCCTCACACTGTTCCTCTCCACTACAATTCTGATGGCTCCCAATTACAGGAGCAGGCTTTACCCGCCTGGACACACCAGGCTGAACCTGGGCTGACTCAATACAGGTGGAGCCTGCACACCTGCCAATGGAGCCCCACGGGGAATCAAGTCCCTGATGTAATATTTCGGTCACATTTTGTGCATGCAGGAATGATGTGTAAAATGCTTGACCAAATTGTGACTGACATTGGGGTCTCCATGGCCAGTGGCTATGAAGTAAAAACAGCCGTTCACCCAAGTGTTTGGGGATTCAGGCCTTATGGAAAAGCGTGACTATGAGAGGAGTGGGTGAGGGAACAGCCTACTGGCCCTGCCTGCAGCTCTCCCAACTCAACCCCTCAATTAACCAGACTGCAACACCTGGATCAGCAGGTGAGCCTCACTCGCCTGGCTAATAGCCCCAATCAACCCATTACATGCACGCACGTACACACACACACTCCCATTACTACACATTTTGCTTAGGCACAGCAGCACTTTAGACTTTATACACCTGTGTTCGCAGAAAGATATCTAGGGCACTATTCAGAACAAACACTTAGGAAGAAACCCTTAATCTGGCCTGCTATAAGTAGCTAATCACTAACCTAGTGCATGGGTGAAAGCCAGGGTTAGAGTGTAGTCATGATAGATAGATAGAGATAGCCTGGCAGGAAGGCTAGGGTGAGCTCACTCGTCTCGTATTGGCCCAGTTAAGGCTTCCTAACTAAAATACAGCTGCTGTAGCTTTTAGGTAGCCTAACTGCTATGCATCTCCCTCTCTCCAATGTAGCCTACATGACGTGGTCCGCAGCGCTGCATAGCAGAGATTCTTTAACCCAACTTGACTCATTTAGCAGGAATTATTGCGGTCATTGCGCAATGGTACAGTGAGGACTCAGGAGGTGAGCATGGAGAGCAGGTTCAGACCAGCCAGTTTGGGCAAAGTCGCTTCTCACTACATTATTATTATGAAATCCTAATACTAGACGTGCAGGCTTTCTGCATGAGCGCAGGACATATGTGTGTGTGAGCAGCTATACCTGAGCGTCAAGCTTTGCCACACACTGGCTTCTCACCTTGTGTTGGTAGAGTTCCAGTAAACGACGTGTCGCTTGGCCATGGCAGTAGAGACTAGGTTGAAGAGGAAAAGCGTGACCTTCCATGCAGGGGGAGCTCCAGGTGTCCAGAGGGAGCCCATCATACCGCCGCAGGTAGACACGGGCCGGGGCCGTGGAGGCTCTGCAGCACCGGGGGAGGGAGGGAGGGACTCGGTGACACACAGGTAAACACACCCGACAGATCAATCAATTCCCCGGAAGCTTCTCCAACTAAGGAACAAAATGAACAGCTATGTCCTCAGCAGCTGCGTTCTCATGTTGACTAAAACTAAACGTATTATCTCTCAAATTGTCAGCCGGCTGCAGAAAGAAACGTATTAACTTCCACTAGTATTAAAAGCTCGCCTGTCCACGTTCCGCATGGTTGTTGTAGATTATGATCTCTCTATTGAAAGGTAATTAAAAACAGAGTCCAACCCGGAGTTTAAAGGTCAGGATTGCGCGTACAGTCAAATCAATTGAGAGGTGCCATGCCATCTGTTTTGGCAGCAACAGGCTGTGCAGAGCGCAGGGCGGGTCCGCAGGCAGAGGGCGGTGCCGGTGAAACTTTGGACCAATCAGCAGAGAAGGGTGTGGTGACAATAGTGCATAGTTTTCCTTGTGAGGTGCGCCGACTGGTGTGAGCAGGCAGCCTGTTCCACTTTCTCTGACTGGAACGCGTCTGGCCCACTTCTGTCCTCTTCCCCCGTCTGAAATGACTGATCAGGGAATTTACTACTTTTGTAACCTTTATTTAACCATCAGGCTCAGGCAGTGCAGCTGCATATACACAGTCACCTACACAGTCTGCTCCACTGCATAGCAGCTGGGTGTTTGCTCAAGGGCACCTCGGCAGTGGCTGATGGAGTTTCTCGTTCAATTCCCCCACCCACATGGGAACCAGTCTGAACCAGTCACTGACCCCTGCTTTCAGCAGATTACCAAGACACCACTGTGTTGCTCCCAGTAGGGCAACTTTGCATGGACTTCACATGGTAAAGTGTGTTCAAGTAACCCACATATCAAACAGCAGGTGGCCCCTTTGACTGTCATCTGCAAGTCCCCATTTAGTTCATCTTCCCTTACCAGCTGTGTGTGTGTGTGTGTGTGTGTGTGTGTGTGTGTGTGTGTGTGTGTGTGTGTGTGTGTGTGTGTGTGTGTGTGTGTGTGTGTGTGTGTGTGTAGGTGTGTGTGTGTGTGTGTGTGTGTGTGTGTGTGTGTGTGTGTGTGTGTGTGTGTGTGTGTGTGTGTGTGTGTGTGTGTGTATTAATTCACTGGTTGTTGGCAGCCACCCCAGGGGAGAGTGTAGTGACAGTAATCACTGCACCTCCATGGGCGAAAGCCACTGGTGGTCTTGTCTAATTATCTGATTCTGTGACTGTGTGTGTGCGCGCGCGTGTGATTACGAACCCTGGTATTGTGCTAGCACCATCACTCATCCACACACAGTAACATGGCTATAGCTTTGTGTTATTAGCTGCAACCGCACGTTTGGCTAATTCCTATCCAGACCCCCCTCCTCTCTCGTTCTCTATCACTTTCTCCTGTGTGTGTGTGTGTGTGTGTGTGTGTGTGTGTGTGTGTGTGTGTGTGTGTGTGTGTGTGTGTGTGTGTGTGTGTGTGTGGCAGTAGGTCTCATTAGCTCACTTCCTGGAGGTCCCGATCATTAATTTCCCATGATGCCCCAGTGCTCCTGTGTGGCTAATTTGTCCCTGGTGAGCTCCAGCACTCCCTCAGCAAACATGGAGAGACCACATGGAGTCACTCTGTGCACAGGCGTCTCTCTCTTCACCTGTCTTTTGTTTTTGATTGACCGATGCACCGTTTCTGATAATGTATGTGAGAATGCTGATGGTTAATAACGCTTTTTTTAAATTCAATTTGGTCTCTGAAAAAGCCTTTCTTCAGATCAGTGGTTCTCAAACCAGCTGTTGCTCATTTGCAGGGCCGCTGCTGGCCATTTGGGTGCCCTAAGCGTAATTGTTTTGTGATGCCCCCCCCCCCCCCCCCCCCCCCGCAAAACTTTCAATAACTGTCAAACGAAAGACTGCAAAATCATTAATTATGAACGATACTAGTGTATCTCACATTACATTACATGTGGCAAACAAACAATTGTTAGAATTACTGTACATGTCAGCAAACAAGCGATTGTTAAACTGTACATGCAAGCAGGGGCGGACTGGGATCATAATTCAGGCCGGGCATTAGATACCAAGCAGGCCAGGCCGATACGGGCCGTCGTGCGTGCCGGTGTCCGAAGGGCAGCGGCGAAAAATTTGGGCTGTTTGAAGCCCAATTTGGGCCGTTTGAAGCCCAATTTGGGCCGTTTGAAGCCAGATTTGAGCTGTTTGAAGCCAGATTTGAGCTGTTTGAAGCCAGATTTGGGCCGTTTGAAGCCCGATTTGGGTTGTTTGAAGCCAGATTTGGGCCAGTTGAAGCCAGATTTGTGCCGTTTGAAGCCCAATTTGGGCCGAGTCCAATTTTACAATGAGATGCACCCACTTTAACCCTGAATAAAGTAATAAAACCACTAGTAAACCAGTAGGCGGCGCCTGGTTTGCTGTTCAGTGAGTGGCCTGACTGAGGGCACCAAAACATTTTTTTTTTTTTTTGTGCCCTCAGTCACATGATGCCCTACGCAGTCTGCGTACTCTTCGTATAGGGTGCGGCGGCCCTGCTCATTTGGCCTGGCCGCGCTGGTGCCGGTTCCAGTGTGCCGCTACTACCTCGGCCTCGGCCGCTGCTGCCCCAGCCGCTGTGGAGGGATGGCCAGACAGAATGAGTAGCAGACAGTATGTCCTAGGGCTGGGCGATAAATGTCAGACTAATTGTTTTTTTGTCTATTCAGTGGAATCATATCAGGTAATTATAATATATTATACTGTAATATGATAATTGGATTACTAAATTTTACTTTGATTATATGAACCATATTGTGATATCCATCATTAGTGTTTTGTCTTAGTTTTTAGATTTTGCTTTTTATTCGTCTCTTTTTTTCTTTTCTTTTATTTCGTTTTCTTTTATTCTTATTTTTCTTTTCTTTTTCTTTTTTTGTTTCCTGTTTTTGCATTTTGTTTTATTCTTTGTCTGTCATGTAATGTGTATTGTTGTCTTGGACCCCAGTAAGACTAGCTGTCGTCCATGCAGGCGTCAGCTGGGGATCCTTTTAAATTAACAAACAAATAAACATATATGTTTTGAAACTGACCCCTGTGACTATTCGTGATATTGATTTCAACCCTATCGCCCAGCCCTGTCTGTCTCCTCCCCATTCCTCCTCCGCCATTCTCTCCCCTTCCCCCTCCTCCTCCTTCCCCTGCTCTTTCTCCCCTTCCACCCCTCTCCCCTCCCCCTGTCTCTTTCTAATATAAGATTGTTCAATCATGTTATTATTACTATTATTGTTATTGTTGTGCTCAGCTAGATTTAGCTAGACATATTCTCTGTAAAGCCCTCTGAGACATGCATGTGAATTAGTGCTATACAAATCAACTTAACTTGACTCCTGGGCCCTGGCCCTGTCTTGCAAGAGTAGGGAATCTGTGAGAAAAAATGACCCAACCTTAAACAAATTGCAACAGAAATTATTTGTGTTGTATTCAGCTCTTGAAACCTTCCAATTTAACATACTGAAAATCCCAGAAAATCCCAGTAGTGGAACATTCTCAAATTTGGCATTGTCTCCACAAAGGAGGTGATGTTTTCGGTGCCGTTTGTCTGACCGTTTGTCTGTTAGCAGGAGGATTACGGCAAAACTACTGGGCCGATTTTCATGAAACTTGCTGGAAGGGTGTAGCATGGGCCAAGGAAGAACCCATTACATTTTGGAGCGGATCTGATCCGGGTCGGCTCAATGGAGGGGGCGGGGCTAGGGAAAAGAGTCTGTTGCTAGGGATAGGAAGGTCGTAGAGAGTCTGGATTCGAGAGGTGGGTAGGGGGCATGGACAGGTGTATCGGGGGGGAGTGTATGTGGGAGGTGGGAGGGGGTGTGGTCAGGAAAGGGGTGGGGTTAGGGAAAAGCTCTACCAAACATACTGTAACATAACAAAACAAAACATAAAAAATGTAAGTGTGGCTAATGTGTTAGTGTTCTAATGTTACAGTTAGTGGAAAAGGGTGAGTTTTCATGCACATCTTGTTCCCTCAGACAGCCATCGCAAACCATAACTTCATAGTCATGTCATTCACGAGTCTCGCATTGGAGGCAATTTGATTTCGGCAAGGCACAGCACAAGTTGTAGCTCAAACATGCAGATGAGTGGACAGGTAGGCTAAGTCTCCATATCCGAAGGTTATGGGTAAGTTGACCGCCATTTATTGTCTGTTACCAATGACAGTCATTGTCTGTTACCATTCAAAGTAGGCTAGCTTATTAAGCACTTACTAGTTAGCTATAATAGGTATAGCTTAATAATAGCTTATTAAGATACTTGTACTATCTGTTATTCATTTTCTTTGTGCAAATAAACAATAAACAAACATAAATAAACAATAAACACTTACTCTGGAGATGATGTAGCCTACCACTTGTGCTCTTCTCCCTACTTATACTCCAACCACTTATAAAGCCTCAGCCAGGCGGTAATGCAACATAAAGGATGCCAACTGCCATAAAACACCACAGAAGGATTTATTACATCACTGATGACATCACAATTGCTCGAGTGACATCACTGATGACACCACAATTGCTCAAGTGACATCACTGATGACATCACAATTGCTCGAGTGACATCACTGATGACATCACAATTGCTCAAGTGACATCACTGATGACATCACAATTGCTCAAGTGACATCACTGATGACATCACAATTGCTCGAGTGACATCACTGATGACATCACAATTGCTCAAGTGACATCACTGATGACATCACTGATACATGACAATCGTGACATCACAATCGTGGCACACACACCGCCCGCCCACTTATTGGACCATAACATCAGAACCATTGATGGCCACAACACATTCCATGTTATGGGCATTATAGCTGGAGTTACACCAGAGAGCCAAACCAGTACCTCTAATAGCTGTGACATAGCAGCAGTTGGACACATCAATATCCGAAATCAGAGACCCCCTGGCCTTTCATCCATGTCCTATGGGAGGATTGAGAATGCCACAGGTGTGTGATTCTCATGAACATGGTACAACTCATAGCAAAACTCAAGATATCAAGTAGGATCTAATTTCACCATTCAAATTGAAATTATAATCCACTAGGCATCTTGCACCCTACGCGAGTTCGCCTGCCTTGCAGCTCGCTGAGCTAGCCCTGCAGCTCGCATAAGCAGCTGCTTCGCATTGGAGGCAATTTGATTTTGGCAAGGCACAGCGCAAGTTGTAGCTCAAACATGCAGACGCGTGGACAGGTAGGCTAAGTATTCTCCATATCCGAAGGTTATGGATAAGTTGACCGCCATTTATCGTCTGTTACCAATGACAGTCTTTGTGTGTTACCATTCAAAGTAGGCTAGCTTAATAAGCACTTACTAGTTAGCTAATAGCTTACTAATAGGTATAGCTTAATAATAGCTAATTAAGATACTTTCTAAGGTACTATCTGTTGTTATTCATTTTCTTTGTGCAAATAAACAATAAACAAACATAAATAAACAATTATAGCTGCTGCACAGCAATGGGTCGTGGCCGGGCAAGTCTCAAGGCTTTGAGCTAGAGTCCCCAAGTCAAGGCTGAAGTCTTTTATCTATACTCCAAGTCAAGTCTCACGTCTTTGGTCACAAGTCCAAGTCAAGTTTCAAGTCTCTTATGGATGAGCGTTCTATCATCTGCTTCTGCTGCATGCCATCCAGTCTGCTTAGAACATTGCATAGCTAAAACTAAGGGATTCAAAGCAGGTTCAGGTTTCTTTGCAGCATGTAGCTTTTTCATCATCTGATTCCGTTTTTTGTTGCGAGGCATCTCACAACAATACAAGTAGGAATCAGTATATTCACAAACAAAAGTAGTAGTTACTTGCCTGTTGCCTCGCTGTTGTAGCGTGGATGAGGTACTGGTGGAGTTGATGTTAGATGGAGAGGGAGGCTGAGCGATTAATAGCCACCTGGGGAGTTTGTATCTCTTCTGTCCTACGCTGCAGGTCTGTGAGGTCACACAACTGATATACCAGCAGGAGCTGCTTTTTCGTCTTATGGACAGACTGGATGCTTGCTGGTGGTGTTTTATGGGACTGGCTGCTTGCGTGTAAAAAGACACACTGCTTCCACTTATATAGGGTGAGCCAGGAAGGATTTATGACATCACTGATGACATCACAATTGCTCGAGTGACATCACTGATGACATCACAATTGCTCGAGATGATGTCATCAGTGGGACGGACAGACAAACAGACAAACAAACAGAGCCCTAGCTCCCTTAGATAGATAGATGTGCTCATTTTTTATGTATTTCCAGACACTTTTAGAGACACTGTGAGGGAATAAATTAATTACCGTAACACATTTTTAATTGGAAATATGAAACAACAAACTTTTTTTTTCAATGGCAAGCACTTCAATATGCTCAAGGGTAATGGGTATCACCCAAAATGTGTATGATTAACAAATACGAAGTTGTAGCTAACATTGTGAGAAATGACATGTTGTATTACGACTACATACTTACATGAGAAAATAAAAATCTGTTCTACTTAGAGACTCAACAACCATTTCTGTGGATTCCTTGCCCCCAAAAATGTGGAAATAGACACCAAATTTGTAATTCTAGGTCTAGTTGGAGTCAAGATATGGCCAACATTTTAATAATGGCAGCCATTTTGAAAAAAATTAATTTTAACATATTTCCACTAATGGGATTTTCTGGGATTTTTAATATAGTGTTTCGGGCATCAATATAAACATAAAAATGTGAAAATAAATTCTGTTGCAATTAGTTTAAGATCAAACCTTATTTTCCCTAGACTATCTGGTGTTGGGAACAGAACAAAAGGTGTATCGATGAGGAGGGAGAGAGACTGAATGGTCTGAAGGTCTTCAAGCCAAATGAGTGCACTGTACCCAGGTGCACCCAATCAGCCCAATGACCCCAACACTATAGGCTCCTGCAAGACAGGGCCAGGAGATTGGGAGATCGTCACACTTTCGTCACATCTTTTATTACAGAAAGTGTAATGAAACCCATGACCAAAATAGCCATATATTCTGTCATTGTGTTACTTATGGTTGGAATTCAAGTGAAAAAAAAAAATCATTTTTGTTGGAGACCCCCTCAAGAACCCCATGTTGAGAATGATAACTGCTGCTTTAGAGCATGGTTATCCAGCTGCTTTAGAGCATGGTTATCCAGCTGCACTGGGACCTCTATCTTACTTCTCTCTCCAATATAATGTCACAGACTGTATTGACCAGAGTTCACCCTCTCGCCTCTGATTGGATGGAGAGAAAAGCGATCTAATTTTCCCCATGGGGAGCATCGATTGAGATCTATAATTATGATGCACTAAATTAGGAGTCGTGTTGATAGCAAATCTGGATTTCACACTGGCTGTTTCATGGTTTCAACTAACCACACTAGCCTACCACTTCCCATAATATCTTCTTCTGCAACTTCTCTCTCCAACTTGTCTCTTCTTTTGAATTTGTCATCAGACCTGTGTGTGTGTGTGTGTGTGTGTGTGTGTGTGTGTGTGTGTGTGTGTGTGTGTGTGTGTGTGTGTGTGTGTGTGTGTGTGTGTGTGTGCGCGCGCGCGCGCACATCATTTATTTAGCTCAGTGGCGCGCGTGTGTGTGTGTGTGTGTGTGTGTGTGTGTGTGTGCACGTGCGTGCGCCTGTGTTTCTGCTATTTATCCATATCAATACTCTTTCAAACTCTTTGTTTTCCCTTTTTCTCAGTCTCTATCCCTCACCCTTCCTCATCTTTCCTCTCACATTGATCTTCTCATTACCGGTCAAATGTTGTCCCTGTCCCCTGGGACAGTTTATCTCAGCAAACAGTCTCTATTGTCCCCTAGAGTTTGTCCTGGCACAGCCAACCTGCATCCATCGCATTACAGAATGAGCCGCCCTCATCTCTAAAAGATTGTTCCACACATTTTGTTTAAACTAAAATGAAACCCTAGCAAGCCAAAAGATAATGTCATATTGAAATCTATTTTAATTTCTTTCTTCTCTTCTTTTCATAAAAAAAAAAAAATCCAAACTGTTTTGTGTTGGAATGTAGAGTCAAAGAATAGTAGTATAATATTTTATGGTCAAGAACTGTTCAGTGCTCCTTTTTATTTTCTGGGGGCGCAGGAATTGGAATTATTGTGATTTCCTATCAAACAGGCTGCAGGTCATCACCCTCAGGATAGAGCTATCAAACAGGCTGCAGGTCATCACCCTCAGGATAGAAGTATCAAACAGGCTGCAGGTCATCACCCTCAGGATAGAGGTATCAAACAGGCTGCAGGTCATCGCCCTCAGGATAGAAGTATCAAACAGGCTGCAGGTCATCGCCCTCAGGATAGAGGTATCAAACAGGCTGCAGGTCATCGCCCTCAGGATAGAGCTATCAAACAGGCTGCAGGTCATCACCCTCAGGATAGAGGTATCAAACAGACTGCAGGTCATCACCCTCAGGATAGAGGTATCAAACAGGCTGCAGGTCATCGCCCTCAGGATAGAAGTATCAAACAGGCTGCAGGTCATCACCCTCAGGATAGAGGTATAAAACAGGCTGCAGGTCATCACCCTCAGGATAGAAGTATCAAACAGGCTGCAGGTCATCGCCCTCAGGATAGAGGTATCAAACAGGCTGCAGGTCATCACCCTCAGGATAGAAGTATCAAACAGGCTGCAGGTCATCACCCTCAGGATAGAGGTATAAAACAGGCTGCAGGTCATCACCCTCAGGATAGAGGTATCAAACAGGCTGCAGGTCATCACCCTCAGGATAGAAGTATCAAACAGGCTGCAGGTCATCGCCCTCAGGATAGAGGTATCAAACAGGCTGCCGGTCATCACCCTCAGGATAGAGGTATCAAACAGGCTGCAGGTCATCACCCTCAGGATAGAAGTATCAAACAGGCTGCAGGTCATCACCCTCAGGATAGAAGTATCAAACAGGCTGCAGGTCATCGCCCTCAGGATAGAGGTATCAAACAGGCTGCAGGTCATCGCCCTCAGGATAGAGGTATAAAACAGGCTGCAGGTCATCGCCCTCAGGATAGAGGTATCAAACAGGCTGCAGGTCATCGCCCTCAGGATAGAGGTATCAAACAGGCTGCAGGTCATTGCCCTCAGGATAGAGGTATAACACAGGCTGCAGGTCATCGCCCTCAGGATAGAGGTATCAAACAGGCTGCAGGTCATCACCCTCAGGATCGAGGTATCAAACAGACTGCAGGTCATTGCCCTCAGGATAGAGGTATCAAACAGACTGCAGGTCATTGCCCTCAGGATAGAGGTATCAAACAGGCTGCAGGTCATCACCCTCAGGATAGAGGTATCAAACAGGCTGCAGGTCATCGCCCTCAGGATAGAGGTATCAAACAGGCTGCAGGTCATCGCCCTCAGGATAGAGGTATCAAACAGGCTGCAGGTCATCGCCCTCAGGATAGAAGTATCAAACAGGCTGCAGGTCATCACCCTCAGGATAGAGGTATCAAACAGGCTGCAGGTCATCACCCTCAGGATAGAGGTATCAAACAGGCTGCAGGTCATCACCCTCAGGATAGAGGTATCAAACAGGCTGCAGGTCATTGCCCTCAGGATAGAGGTATCAAACAGGCTGCAGGTCATTGCCCTCAGGATAGAGGTATCAAACAGGCTGCAGGTCATCACCCTCAGGATAGAGGTATCAAACAGGCTGCAGGTCATCGCCCTCAGGATAGAGGTATCAAACAGGCTGCAGGTCATCGCCCTCAGGATAGAGGTATCAAACAGGCTGCAGGTCATCGCCCTCAGGATAGAAGTATCAAACAGGCTGCAGGTCATCACCCTCAGGATAGAGGTATCAAACAGGCTGCAGGTCATCACCCTCAGGATAGAGGTATCAAACAGGCTGCAGGTCATCACCCTCAGGATAAAAGTATCAAACAGACTGCAGGTCATCACCCTCAGGATAGAGGTATCAAACAGGCTGCAGGTCATCACCCTCAGGATAGAGGTATCAAACAGACTGCAGGTCATCACCCTCAGGATAGAGGTATCAAACAGGCTGCCGGTCATCACCCTCAGGATAGAAGTATCAAACAGACTGCAGGTCATCACCCTCAGGATAGAAGTATCAAACAGGCTGCAGGTCATCACCCTCAGGATAGAGGTATCAAACAGACTGCATGTCATCACCCTCAGGATAGAGGTATCAAACAGGCTGCAGGTCATCACCCTCAGGATAGAGGTATCAAACAGGCTGCAGGTCATCACCCTCAGGATAGAGGTATCAAACAGGCTGCAGGTCATCACCCTCAGGATAGAGGTATCAAACAGACTGCAGGTCATCACCCTCTGGATAGAAGTATCAAACAGGCTGCAGGTCATCACCCTCAGGATAGAAGTATCAAACAGGCTGCAGGTCATCACCCTCAGGATAGAGGTATCAAACAGACTGCAGGTCATCACCCTCAGGATAGAAGTATCAAACAGGCTGCAGGTCATCACCCTCAGGATAGAAGTATCAAACAGGCTGCAGGTCATCACCCTCAGGATAGAAGTATCAAACAGGCTGCAGGTCATCACCCTCAGGATAGAGGTATCAAACAGGCTGCAGGTCATCACCCTCAGGATAGAGGTATCAAACAGACTGCAGGTCATCACCCTCAGGATAGAAGTATCAAACAGGCTGCAGGTCATCACCCTCAGGATAGAAGTATCAAACAGACTGCAGGTCATCACCCTCAGGATAGAAGTATCAAACAGGCTGCAGGTCATCACCCTCAGGATAGAAGTATCAAACAGGCTGCAGGTCATCACCCTCAGGATAGAAGTATCAAACAGACTGCAGGTCATCACCCTCAGGATAGAAGTATCAAACAGGCTGCAGGTCATCACCCTCAGGATAGAAGTATCAAACAGACTGCAGGTCATCACCCTCAGGATAGAAGTATCAAACAGACTGCAGGTCATCACCCTCAGGATAGAAGTATCAAACAGGCTGCAGGTCATCACCCTCAGGATAGAAGTATCAAACAGGCTGCAGGTCATCACCCTCAGGATAGAAGTATCAAACAGACTGCAGGTCATCACCCTCAGGATAGAAGTATCAAACAGGCTGCAGGTCATCACCCTCAGGATAGAAGTATCAAACAGACTGCAGGTCATCACCCTTTAGCGGTTTCTGCTTATAAGGGCAAAGTGAGGAGATTAATGGATTGCCATTAAAGGATGGCTTTACCGGTAATCAACCCACTTTGTATCATTAATAATCTTGGTAATATAAGCACATGTGCAGTGTTTACCTCTCTCTGTGTTTTCCTCATGGAGATCTCCCATTTCCTCCTCAGCCAAAGTGCTCCGTTGTGACGCGTTACGCGTCACAACGCCCTAATGACTTGCAGCTGGTGGGGGCGGAGTTTCAGCAGACAGGAGCAGCAGCAAATTCACCATGAGGTAAACAGAGAGAGAAGGCAAAACACTGGCCATATGTTTATTTTACCTAGATTATATATGATACAAAGTGGGTTGATTACCAATAAAGCCATCCTTTAAAGAGGCTACAGTTATACGTTTTATAAGTGTGCTGTTCACAAAATACATGTCTGTATTAACTACTACTACTGAATCCATGGCATTAAAACTGTCGATTTAAATTGTAGAAGCACATTAGAAAGAAGTCAATGACTATAATGTGCCATAGATACAGTCGCTCACGTTAATTCCGGTAACGTGTGTGTACAGTATGTGTGTGCGTGTGTGTGTGTGTGTACGTGTGTGTGTACGTGTGTGTGTGTACGTGTGTGTGTGTACAGTATGTGTGTGCGTGTGTGTGTGTACGAGTGTGTGTGTACAGTATGTGTGTGCGTGGCCGTGACCCTGACCCATTGACCACGCGTCTATGATGAGACACCACCTGAATGTATGCTTGATTATGATCAAATGCATGTAGGCTATTGTTGCTTGATGTATTTTAAAGTGTGAAGACTGATGGAATAATTACGTGCATTCAGAATTTGAGGGGTATATTCCTTTATAAGTTCCTCTGATTTTCCGCCCTTTTCCACTCCTCTTTCCTGCTCGTCTCCTCTCTCACTCTCTCCATCACTCTCTCTTTCTCCTCCATAGCTTTTGTACAGTAGTGTCAGTAGCCTCTTAATCCTGTTATCTCCACACATACAGGCTGACACCAAGCCACTCGCCAGTGCTGTAATCAACTACCCTGCACACACACACACGCACGCACGCACGCACGCACGCACGCACACACACACACACACACACACACACACACACACACACACACACACACACACACACACACACCATTCTCCCTCTTTCTCTGTAATGCTTCTATTTTTGGTCTCTTCCATTTGTGATACACACATCTGGGCCTGTCTATCACTCATATACTGCTTGCCATAAGATAATGTCCTCTTTGCCTGTCACTCTCCCTCCTCCTCCTCCTCCTCCTCACTTGAACTCCTCCTCATCCTCTTCTTCTTCTCCTCTTTGCATTGCTGTTCCTCTCTGTGCCAGCGGTAACATGAATGAATACAAACCACTTAAAGCCATGTGCAGACTGGCTGTCTTCTAACATGTAATGATCTAACAGTCTCGGAGGATTGCTGTGTCTCGTCACTGGGTTTTCCTCTGATGCTTACATCCATGCACACATGTATGTGCACCCACCCCCCATGTGTGTCTAGGGGGTGGCACTGGTCACCCCTGAAATCTGATTGTCCACCCCAGGTGCCACCCCAAAATCCTGAGTTATGACTGGCTGATGGCTGTGTTCGAGCTGGCAGGACCATCAAGCCAGTTAATGTATTTTTTCCAAAACTATGCTCTTTGAGGGGCCACGTGTGATAAATGTATTTAAATTGTGAGATTAATCTCAGATTTCTGAGAATAAAGTCAGAATTCTTTTAAAATTCTTTCTTATTTTAAAGTCAGAATTCTGACTCGGAATTCAGAATTCTGACCTGGGACCTGTCAACATCTTCCCTAAATGCCGCACTCAGTGCCACCCTTGCTTGAGTCTGTGCCCCACCCAGTGGGCTAGCTCGGGCTTTGACAGAGGAAGCCGCGGAAGTGATACTGAAAGCTGTAGTTCCTCGAATGGCCACTTGAGGCTGGACCCAAAAGGGAGTTGTTCCCTGTTCACCCCCATGTTAAAATGCCAGATTTTACAACAGGATTAAGCATGTTTACAGGCTGGTTCAAAACACAGTTATAGGCCTATATAGTTCACTTTCATAACAACTGAACGGGGGGTGAATTTTTACATAACTTGCTCGTTTAGAATCAAATAGATGATAGAAAAGACTGTTTTGGGGGTGATTGACAGGTCGCCTGACCAGTGACCACGCAGTTTGCCGATCACGGACCAATACCAGGTGTAGCTGCGGGTCTGGGAAACTCCTCGTTTTGTGCCATTTCACACAAGCTGCGCAAGAACCCCAAGATGGCGACGGCCACACTAGGCTTCAAAACAGGAGTCCAAAAATCAATAGGTGATGTCACGCTGAATCTGTCACGCTGAATCTGTCATGCCTCTGTCACGCTGACTCTGTCACGCTGAATCTGTCACGCTGAATCTGTCATGCCTCTGTCACTCTGACTCTGTCACTCTGACTCTGTCACTCTGACTCTGTCACTCTGACTCTGTCACGCTGACTCTGTCACTCTGACTCTGTCACTCTGACTCTGTCACTCTGACTCTGTCACTCTGACTCTGTCACGCTGACTCTGTCACTCTGACTCTGTCACTCTGACTCTGTCACGCTGACTCTGTCACTCTGACTCTGTCATGCTGACTCTGTCACTCTCTGTCACTCTGACTCTGTCACTCTCTGTCACTCTCTGTCACTCTGACTCTGTCACTCTGACTCTGTCACTCTGACTCTGTCACGCTGACTCTGTCACTCTGACTCTGTCATGCTGACTCTGTCACGCTGACTCTGTCACTCTCTGTCACTCTGACTCTGTCACTCTGACTCTGTCACTCTGACTCTGTCACGCTGACTCTGTCACTCTGACTCTGTCATGCTGACTCTGTCACTCTCTGTCACTCTGACTCTGTCACTCTCTGTCACTCTCTGTCACTCTGACTCTGTCACTCTGACTCTGTCACTCTGACTCTGTCACGCTGACTCTGTCACTCTGACTCTGTCACGCTGACTCTGTCACTCTGACTCTGTCACTCTGACTCTGTCACGCTGACTCTGTCACTCTGACTCTGTCACTCTGACTCTGTCACTCTGACTCTGTCACGCTGACTCTGTCACTCTGACTCTGTCACTCTGACTCTGTCACGCTGACTCTGTCACTCTGACTCTGTCATGCTGACTCTGTCACTCTCTGTCACTCTGACTCTGTCACTCTCTGTCACTCTCTGTCACTCTGACTCTGTCACTCTGACTCTGTCACGCTGACTCTGTCACTCTGACTCTGTCATGCTGACTCTGTCACGCTGACTCTGTCACTCTCTGTCACTCTGACTCTGTCACTCTGACTCTGTCACTCTGACTCTGTCACGCTGACTCTGTCACTCTGACTCTGTCATGCTGACTCTGTCACTCTCTGTCACTCTGACTCTGTCACTCTCTGTCACTCTGACTCTGTCACTCTCTGTCACTCTGCCTCTGTCACTCTGACTCTGTCACTCTGACTCTGTCACGCTGACTCTGTCACTCTGACTCTGTCATGCTGACTCTGTCACGCTGACTCTGTCACTCTCTGTCACTCTGACTCTGTCACGCTGACTCTGTCACTCTGACTCTGTCATGCTGACTCTGTCACGCTGACTCTGTCACTCTCTGTCACTCTGACTCTGTCACGCTGACTCTGTCACTCTCTGTCACTCTGACTCTGTCACTCTGACTCTGTCACTCTCTGTCACTCTGACTCTGTCACTCTGACTCTGTCACTCTGACTCTGTCACTCTCTGTCACTCTGACTCTGTCACTCTGACTCTGTCACTCTGACTCTGTCACTCTCTGTCACTCTGACTCTGTCACTCTGACTCTGTCATGCTGACTCTGTCACTCTGACTCTGTCACTCTGACTCTGTCATGCTGATGGCCCCACCTTGGCCACCCCAGTGAAAATGGCCTGGACACGCCACTTTCCCCACAATAAAATGCATTTTTACAACTGTACCATAAATTTTTGACTTTCTTGAACTGCCCCCGACAGTCATTTCCACTCGCCCACTGCAATCAGCGTCGACCTCATGCGGTCATCGTTTAACTTTTGTGCATTTCTCATTCTCACCTTTTCCTCTTGTGAAGGTCTGCACTGTGCCACTCTTTCTTGTGCTTTCTCTCCTCACCCCCTCTCTTTCTCTCCTCACCCCCTCTCTTTCTCTCCTCACCCCCTCTTTTTCTCTCCTCACCCCCTCTCCTTTCTCTCCTCACCACCTCTTTTTCTCTCCTCACCCCCTCTCTTTCTCTCCTCACCCCCTCTCTTTCTCTCCTCCCCCCTCTCCTTTCTCTCCTCACCCCCTCTCTTTCTCTCCTCGACCCTCTCTTTCTCTCCTCCCCCCTCTCCTTTCTCTCCTCACCCCCTCTCTTTCTCTCCTCGACCCTCTCTTTCTCTCCTCACCCCCTCTCTTTCTCTCCTCGACCCTCTCTTTCTCTCCTCACCCCCTCTCTTTCTCTCCTCACCCCCTCTTTTTCTCTCCTCACCCCCTCTCCTTTCTCTCCTCACCACCTCTTTTTCTCTCCTCACCCCCTCTCTTTCTCTCCTCACCCCCTCTCTTTCTCTCCTCCCCCCTCTCCTTTCTCTCCTCACCCCCTCTCTTTCTCTCCTCGACCCTCTCTTTCTCTCCTCCCCCCTCTCCTTTCTCTCCTCACCCCCTCTCTTTCTCTCCTCGACCCTCTCTTTCTCTCCTCACCCCCTCTCTTTCTCTCCTCGACCCTCTCTTTCTCTCCTCACCCCCTCTCTTTCTGTCTCTCAGTTGCATAATTGCAGCTCTGGACTCAAGCAGTGATGGTAAATGCTTCTCTATTCCCCTCTCTGCATCGCTCTCCCTCAATCTCCGTGCTTCTCTTTTTCTCACTAAGCAAATGACATCTTGTTACTATAGAGACGTGTTTATTCAATGCTTTTTGCCTTTCTTTCTTGCCTCCCCTTGAGTGCTCTCGCCTTCCCCACTCTTGTTTTTTCTTTTCTACCCTACCTGTCTCTCACTTTGTTGACTCTCTTCAGGCACTCTTGTGTATTGACTGTCCGCTTTTCCTTGTCTTTTTTCTAATTTCACCTCTCTTTTGTTGTCTGGGGGTAAACTTTAACTTCTTTGTGCCTAATAGTTGTCATTTGTATAGGAGAGAGAGAGAGAGAGAGAGAGAGAGAGAGAGAGAGAGCGGGATTGAATATGTTTAGTAGATGTTCAATACAGTGGATGGGGCTATTGTTGCTGCCATGTCCTACATGTAGACAGATAAAGAAGGCGACATCTTTGATTGTACTGATACGCTGTGTGGAGGGTGTGCTATCCATTACTATTGACAGTGTAAGTGGCCCCAAATGAATACAACGCTCCGAGATGGGAGCAATCTGATGGTGTCTCTTCTTTCCCCTCATCATCATCACCGATAGTGTCCAATATCCCTTTCTCTCTGCTGCCATCTTGTTTCTGTTAGTTCACCTCTCTTCCAGAGCAGCTCACCTTATTTTCTCCCTATTTATCTCTCCAACACATTTCACTCTCTTCCCCATCCTCTGCTTCCATGTCAGTCTTGTGGGTCCACAGCGCAAAACGTTTCAGAATCACAGCTCTAAAATTGTTAGATGCATGTTTTGTTTTTGCCTATTCTTTTCACGTGCATAAACTGTATATCAATGCCTATTAGGCCTCTAGCGGTCGTGTACCTGACAGTCGGCTATTGAAATAGCATGGTGGAAACTAAAGCCCAATTTATGCTTCGTCTGCCGACACTTTTGAAACGGTCGCCGACAGAAATGAGGACTTGAGTTGACACTTTCAAGTGTCGGCGAGCAGTGTCTGCTACCTGGTGAAATGTCTAGTGTCGCTGACTACGTCACGTAGTGTCGCGCAAGTCTGATTACCTATATAGACGGCACACGCACTTGACTTCCTTGTTTTGGTTTTCGAGAGAATATGGAAGAATATGGAAGAATATGGATTTATGAGCCTGTCCTTGATGTATGACTTCATGAAAATCACAAAGAACATCGTGACCAATTTTCCAGAGAGAGAGGATGTGAGTTGTGTGGTTGTGTGTGTCGTTATATGAGGCTGCAGCCAAGTACGTTACATCTTGCCTCCGAGGTGGTTTCACTGTGCGTTCCATTCCCTCTTGGCTATCTGCACTGATAGCGTTCAGGTGTCACGTGACCGTTGAACCGAGGTGAATGTTCACTGAAGTATAAATGCAACACCATGAGCGACACTTTCTTTTTCGTCTGCGACCATGAGCGACACTTTCTAATAAGTATCAATTAAACTTAAGGATGTTGTGGCAAGGGGTGGCAGAGGGCGTAAACATTTGAGACACCGGAGACCGGAGTTCGATCCCGAGGGATTCCAAAGTCTACATTTATGTCACATTTAAATCAGCTACAAGGAACTTTTGAACTGCACAGTCTAAATTGAATACTGATGCCTCGTACCTATATCAGCAAATGAGACCGCGGCGTCAGTGAGGAGATTGAGATAGGCTCCCGTGCGGCGAGCTGTCGCCTGGCACACCCCACATTTTCTGTGGGCGAACAAAGTGGAGTTTTCAAGAATAACTTCACTTCCGCAAGGAGAAACCTGCGCGGAGCATAAATGCAACAAACGTTTTCTCGTAAGGATTCTGTGTCTCTCATTTCCATGTGACAGTGCGTAGGCTACATCTAGCATCATTCCAGGTTTATGCAGTCAAAAAAAACAGCGGGGGAGGCCCGCTGACTGGAGAAGCCCTGGCCGGCCGACACGCTGTGTTTGGTCAGGAAATGCAGTCTTCATTCCAGGAGATCACTACTGCTCTTGTCCACAGGGGGCTGTTAAAACCAACACAAAATGAAAGTTCCTTGTAGCCTCTTTAACATTTTTGTTATTTAACAATAACCCAAACCATAACCCAAACCGTAACCAGGTTGTTTTAGTTGCCCACAACCATGACCCAAGTTGTTTTATTTGAGTAGTTTTCAAATGAACATCGGAAAGGCGGCAACATTTTCAACTTAACCAACTTTCAAAACCAATGTTTTGTTTCAAATGTACCTTGAGATTCTACGCTATCTGCAGAAAGGTAAAATGGCAATGTTTTATTCTGGCGACCAGGTTGTGGGCCAAAAAAACAACAACCCAGTGCCATGAGTTGCTGCCATCTAACAATTTGACTACAATGTTTTGTGCTATGTACCAACATTATTAGGCTACACAATCTGATGTGAGACTGGTGTGCATGTTGTCCCCCCCCAGCACATGTGGATGATTAGTGGACTCAGATGGAAGCGAGATGAGGACACGTGGCTCGCTCTACATATTCATCTGTCCTTCTGTTCCCTCCGCTCGCTGCGGTCTCTCCTTCTCTCTCTCCCTCCCTCTCTCTCCCTCCCTCCCTCTCTCTCTCTCCCTCTCTCTCCCTCCCTCTCTCTCTCCCTCCCTCTCTCTCTCTCTCTCCCTCCCTCTCTCTCTCTCTCCACTCCCTGTCCGCTAACTCTCCATCCACTCTGTGTGCCAGCAGCACTCATCCTCTCCCCTGAATACCTCCACAATCTATCCTGTCCTCTCCCTGTCTGTCCCCTAACTGTATCTCTCTCTCTCTCTCTCTCTCTCTCTCTCTGTATCTCTCTCTCTCTCTCTCTATCCCAAATGGATTGAGAGAACCCTCTGTAGTAAAATTGACCTTGAGATGAATGAGGCTATATGGCCATTTGCGCATGCAGTATGGTATTCTGCCAAATATGCAGTGAAGGTTAAAGCTTGATCCATTTAGTGGCAAGAACTTGTACTTTTGCGACTGCAACTTGCCTTCATACCCTCCACCTTCTCAGTCCAAAAGATTCTTTTTAGCGCCAAAAAGATGTATGTAATTATAGCCAAAGAGCCTCTCTGTGGTTACAGTGAGTGTCCCATTACCACATATTGCAGGTTTGAAACCCCACAACACCGTGTGTCCTGTCAAAGTGCCCTTGAGCTCGGCACTGATCTCTTACCTGCTCTGTCACATGGCTGAAATGTAAATGAATATACATCTTTCTTAGCAGCTGTTCAGTCACTTTAACAGGAAAGGTCTGCTCACACAACCAATCAACTGCTGCTGCTGCTGTTGTTGTTGTTGTTCCGTTAGTATCACTTGAGAAAACAATATAAAGTCACATATAGCTTTGATATCCAGAATGAAGTGGATTCCCGCTCTAAGGAGAAACGTGCTGCAGGCCTTGATTCATTGCACTGCTTGGCAGCACCTCCAGCAGCATAAGAGCAGTACACATATTAGTGCACAATAAGCTTTCATGTTCTTGACTCCGAATACATTCCATCATATCTTATTGTTGTTTCTCGTTGTTGTTGTTGTCAGAGCGTGCGCTGCATGTGTGAATGTTGTGTTGTTGTCGTCAGAGCGTGCGCTGCATGTGTGTGAATGTTGTGTTGTTGTTGTCAGAGCATGCGCTGCATGTGTGTGAATGTTGTGTTGTTGTCGTCAGAGCGTGCGCTGCATGTGTTGAATGTTGTGTTGTTGTCGTCAGAGCGTGCGCTGCATGTGTTGAATGTTGTGTTGTTGTCGTCAGAGCGTGTGCTGCATGTGTGTGAATGTTGTGTTGTTGTCGTCAGAGCGTGCGCTGCATGTGTGAATGTTGTGTTGTTGTCGTCAGAGCGTGTGCTGCATGTGTGAATGTTGTGTTGTTGTCGTCAGAGCGTGCGCTGCATGTGTGAATGTTGTGTTGTTGTCGTCAGAGCGTGTGCTGCATGTGTGTGAATGTTGTGTTGTTGTCGTCAGAGCGTGTGCTGCATGTGTGTGAATGTTGTGTTGTTGTCGTCAGAGCGTGCGCTGCATGTGTGAATGTTGTGTTGTTGTCGTCAGAGCGTGTGCTGCATGTGTGAATGTTGTGTTGTTGTCGTCAGAGCGTGCGCTGCATGTGTGAATGTTGTGTTGTTGTCGTCAGAGCGTGTGCTGCATGTGTGAATGTTGTGTTGTTGTCGTCAGAGCGTGTGCTGCATGTGTGAATGTTGTGTTGTTGTCGTCAGAGCGTGTGCTGCATGTGTGAATGTTGTGTTGTTGTCGTCAGAGCGTGTGCTGCATGTGTGAATGTTGTGTTGTTGTTGTCAGAGCGTGCGCTGCATGTGTGAATGTTGTGTTGTTGTCGTCAGAGCGTGTGCTGCATGTGTGTGAATGTTGTGTTGTTGTCGTCAGAGCGTGTGCTGCATGTGTGAATGTTGTGTTGTCGTCAGAGCGTGCGCTGCATGTGTGAATGTTGTGTTGTCGTCAGAGCGTGCGCTGCATGTGTGAATGTTGTGTTGTTGTCGTCAGAGCGTGCGCTGCATGTGTGAATGTTGTGTTGTTGTCGTCAGAGCGTGTGCTGCATGTGTGTGAATGTTGTGTTGTTGTTGTCAGAGCGTGCGCTGCATGTGTGTGAATGTTGTGTTGTTGTCGTCAGAGCGTGCGCTGCATGTGTGAATGTTGTGTTGTTGTCGTCAGAGCGTGTGCTGCATGTGTGTGAATGTTGTGTTGTTGTCGTCAGAGCGTGCGCTGCATGTGTGTGAATGTTGTGTTGTTGTCGTCAGAGCGTGTGCTGCATGTGTGTGAATGTTGTGTTGTTGTCGTCAGAGCGTGCGCTGCATGTGTGAATGTTGTGTTGTTGTCGTCAGAGCGTGTGCTGCATGTGTGAATGTTGTGTTGTTGTCGTCAGAGCGTGCGCTGCATGTGTGTGAATGTTGTGTTGTTGTCGTCAGAGCGTGTGCTGCATGTGTTGAATGTTGTGTTGTTGTCGTCAGAGCGTGCGCTGCATGTGTGTGAATGTTGTGTTGTTGTCGTCAGAGCGTGCGCTGCATGTGTTGAATGCTGTGTCTTTGTGTCTCTAATCTCTGACTGTCAGCGTGCCTTTTTACTGGCCAGTGATCTGATATGGATTTGGCAGACGTGCTTATGTGGTAGGAACTAGCAAGTTAATTGTTCCCTTAGGATACGTTCAAACAGACCGGACCACTTAAAATTATGGGCTGCAGATAAAAATGCAGATTTTTTCCTTTTTTCCCCGTGTCAATGACTTTTCCCCCCATCAACGATTTTCTCCTGTGAGTTATTACTGCGGAATCAGACACCAGCACTGTGTGTGTGTGTGTGTGTGTGTGTGTGTGTGTGTGTGTGTGTGTGTGTGTGTGTGTGTGTGTGTGTGTGTGTGTGTGAGAGAGAGAGAGAGAAGCTGTGTGACAATGTATTTATATTTCTGTGTTGCTGTTTTTACATCACAGCATTTGACATAATTTCAAATGAATACCTGAAAGCATTTAATTAAATCGGGAAAAAAATGCTGCACGTTTTCCAATAATCCTGCTTCATGTTCAGCAATTAACTCGACGTATGCTTTAACTTAATTGCTCTTGGAGGAGATGTGCTGTAAATAAACAAACAATTTGCTCAGGCTGTAGCTAAGAGACGACTTAATTGCCTCAATCATAATAGGTTGACACGGAAACCTGAAATGAGAGCTTCTGATGCTGCGAGCTGCAGGTTTCTGTCACTCCCATGTATCGGTTTATTCTGGATTGCTGTTATTGTCTTATTGCTGTAGGACGAGGACTTCTCAATCTGCCTGCTCGCTCGCCTGATCAGAAGACAGGAGTGAAAGTGATATCTCCTAATGATTGGCCCTCTCATTCTCCCCTCGCTCTCTTTCAGTAAATGAACGAAATTGATACGGTTATAATGACCAGTGTGAATAATCGCCATCTAAATAAAGGCTCTGTTTGGTGCAAGAAATCTCCCAGTCTGTCTCTCACTATCTGTGTCTCACCCCTCTTCCTCCTCTCTGTCTCTCACTATCTGTCTCACCCCTCTTCCTCCTCTCTGTCTCTCACTATCTGTGTCTCACCCCTCTTCCTCCTCTCTGTCTCTCACTATCTGTGTCTCACCCTCTTCCTCCTCTCTGTCTCTCACTATCTGTGTCTCACCCCTCTTCCTCCTCTCTGTCTCTCACTATCTGTGTCTCACCCCTCTTCCTCCTCTCTGTCTCTCACTATCTGTGTCTCACCCCTCTTCCTCCTGTCTGTCTCTCACTATCTGTGCCTCACCCCTCTTCCTCCTCTCTGTCTCTCACTATCTGTGCCTCACCCCTCTTCCTCCTCTCTGTCTCTCACTATCTGTGTCTCACCCCTCTTCCTCCTCTCTGTCTCTCACTATCTGTGTCTCACCCCTCTTCCTCCTCTCTCTCTCTCACTATCTGTGTCTCACCCCTCTTCCTCCTCTCTGTCTCTCACTATCTGTGTCTCACCCCTCTTCCTCCTCTCTGTCTCTCACTATCTGTGTCTCACCCCTCTTCCTCCTCTCTGTCTCCCCTCTCTGCCTGTCTCTCCGCTGGCCCATTAGCATGTGTTGTGCAGTAAAGTAACGTAAAGTAAAGTTACTGTAATTGTATTACTTTGCTAATAACTAGTAATGTAAAGGATTACAAATGTCAAAACATTAATTATATTACAGTTACTAATCCAGATAGACATAGCTATGTGAGGCTAACTGCATTGCCAAAGCGCGATTAGTTTTTTGTCCTATCCACCTTATTTTTGAATGCCCCACTGTAAAAATAATTATGGGTACAAGGTCCGGTTTAAAGTGACTTATTGTTGCAGCTTGTCATTTCCTTTGTTATACTCTTTGGCTGCAGACCCGAATTATAAACCGGAAACCGGAGTACGTTATAAAAGTTATGAATATAGTCACGTTATAAACAACTAGCCAACGCTGGCCATGTAAAGTAACTAACGCTAGCCGCTAGCATTAGCCACAGTAGCCGACTACCCATAATGCATTACGTTATCCCAGCACCCGAACGACATTTAATGCATAACATAAAGCTGAAAACGAAAACCAGATTTCTAAATAGCCGTTATTTATCGTTATTTATAAACTGAGCACACAAGAGTAATCTAAATGGTTACTTTGACGGTCTAATTTTTTTTCTAAACTTATAAAAGTGACATATTAACCTTTACAGCTGTAGAGCAGAATGGCTCTGCTGTAAAACCCTCATAGATGTTTTTTTTGGTCAAGTTAAAACCGTCTATTACTCCGGAAGAAGAACCCATAGGCATCATGGCAGCTAGAAATAAGGTGGATAGGCAAATAAATAAAAAGTTTGCAGTTTGGCTGATTGTTGACTCCTCCTGTAAGGTTCATTATTGTTCCAATCAAGTGGATTCAGTTCTAAAAGGAGCTGGCTAAACAGGTTCTACATCACTTTTTCACAATAGCGGCAGCGAAAGTAATACAGTAATGTAACGAGTAACGTAACTTAATTACTTTTGATACCAAGATACTCAGGTATCAGGTATCAGGTAGGTAAAGTAATTTTATTACTTTTTAAAGGAGTAATAAGTAACTAATTACATTTCCTGAGTAACTTGCCTAACACTGCCCATTAGTTGAAGACTGTACATTTAGGAGTCTCATCTCTGGGATGATTTCACCTCCACCTCTCTTGCTCGTTTGCCTCTTCATTGTCTCTGTATCTCATGGCTTCTTCTTCCTTCCGACATTCAGCCATCTTTCCAGTGCCATGCAGTCTTGTACCACAAACCAGACCTTCCGTTTCTTCTTTTCTGTTTCAGGTTTGGGTGTTGGGTGTACACGCGCGTGTGTGTGTGTGTGTGTGTGTGTGTGTGTGTGTGTGTGTGTGTGTGTGTGTGTGTGTGTGTGTGTGTGTCTGTGTGTGTTTTCCTCCACAGATCAGAGAGGAGCTCAAATTGACATCCATTTTTGACGGCACATTTAGCTTTTATGTCCTCAGCCTGTGAGTGAATGGAGAGAGAGAGAGAGAGGAAGCAGAGGACATGAAAGAGAGGAGAGATAAAAGAAAGGCAGCGGAAAACCTCGCAGCCTGTCCACACGTTTATTTTGTGCTTACTAAAGTTCTTCTCTCCCTCACATTCTCTCTCATTCGGGTGAGGAGGAGCTGAGTTATTAAAACGCCAACCTTTCCAACAAGAGGCAATAAATCAAACTAAATAGGGGAGAGAGGGAGAGAGAGGGAGGGAGGAAGAGGGAGAGAGAGAGAGAAATGAAAAATATGGAATATATAAGGATAGGAGGGGGATTTGATGAGCAGAAGGCTTGGAAAAAAGGAAGAGAGTGCTATTACAAATTGGAGTAGGGGATGAGAGGAGGGTCTGCGTTCTCACGCCCCGCCCCTCGCCTCATCCACTTTGATGACAGACAGGCAGACTGGCCAATCGGGTTAATCCTCCAATCACTGCAAACCAATCAGTGGTAAAGCCATTGATCTGCAGACAGCTGAATGTTTTCCTTGTTGGTGGCGCGCGGATGTGCCATCACATCACCTCAGAATAAGTTGAGCCATGGAGACACAGGATGTGACATCACCTCAGAGTAAGTTGAGCCATGGAGACACAGGATGTGACATCACCTCAGAGTAAGTTGAGCCATGGAGACACAGGATGTGACATCACCTCAGAGTAAGTTGAGCCATGGTGACACAGGATGTGACATCACCTCAGAGTAAGTTGAGCCATGGTGACACAGGATGTGACATCACCTCAGAGTAAGTTGAGCCATGGAGACGCAGGATGTGACATCACCTCAGAGTAAGTTGAGCCATGGAGACACAGGATGTGACATCACCTCAGAATAAGTTGAGCCATGGAGACGCAGGAGGATGTGACATCACCTCAGAGTAAGTTGAGCCATGGAGACGCAGGATG
Source organism: Poromitra crassiceps (assembly GCF_964638095.1). Classification (NCBI taxonomy): domain Eukaryota; kingdom Metazoa; phylum Chordata; class Actinopteri; order Beryciformes; family Melamphaidae; genus Poromitra; species Poromitra crassiceps. Next base: position 13,542,395 of record NC_139623.1, read on the forward strand.
TGACATCACCTCAGAGTAAGTTGAGCCATGGAGACGCAGGATGTGACATCACCTCAGAGTAAGTTGAGCCATGGAGACACAGGATGTGACATCACCTCAGAGTAAGTTGAGCCATGGAGACACAGGATGTGACATCACCTCAGAGTAAGTTGAGCCATGGAGACGCAGGATGTGACATCACCTCAGAGTAAGTTGAGCCATGGAGACACAGGATGTGACATCACCTCAGAGTAAGTTGAGCCATGGAGATGCAGGATGTGACATCACCTCAGAGTAAGTTGAGCCATGGAGACACAGGATGTGACATCACCTCAGAGTAAGTTGAGCCATGGAGACGCAGGATGTGACATCACCTCAGAGTAAGTTGAGCCATGGAGACGCAGGATGTGACATCACCTCAGAGTAAGTTGAGCCATGGAGACACAGGATGTGACATCACCTCAGAGTAAGTTGAGCCATGGAGACGCAGGATGTGACATCACCTCAGAGTAAGTTGAGCCATGGAGACGCAGGATGTGACATCACCTCAGAGTAAGTTGATCCATGGAGACACAGGATGTGACATCACCTCAGAGTAAGTTGAGCCATGGAGATGCAGGATGTGACATCACCTCAGAATAAGTTGAGCCATGGAGATGCAGGATGTGACATCACCTCAGAGTAAGTTGAGCCATGGAGACACAGGATGTGACATCACCTCAGAGTAAGTTGAGCCATGGAGACGCAGGATGTGACATCACCTCAGAGTAAGTTGAGCCATGGAGACACAGGATGTGACATCACCTCAGAGTAAGTTGAGCCATGGAGACGCAGGATGTGACATCACCTCAGAGTAAGTTGAGCCATGGAGACGCAGGATGTGACATCACCTCAGAGTAATGCTGCCTTCCAGACACCTGGGACGTGGGTGGTTCCCAGTGGAAAAGTCCCACCCCCCACCTTCAAAGCATTCCAGAGCACAAAGGCAAAACGCAACCAAGAAACATGGCGGACCGCGACAAACTTTTTTTTGTTTAGCAAATAGCAAGACAGCTTAACAACGAGTAGAGCACCATCCTTACATATTTAAATGAAAATGAGGAGCAGCAATGACACATAATGTAACAGACTCTATTATACATTTTATTAAGGCACTTAATACTTTGGACTACATACTCCATGTTGCGGCCATTGTTGTGTGACGTCAGACAACTGGTTCCCAGCCTAGTGGGGGTAGATTTTTTTCTCCCAGTTTTCAAGTGGGAGCTCCCACTTTGAGTGCCGTTCCAGCGCACTTTTCCTAATAGGAGGCCAGAAAATCTGAAGGTCCCAGTTGTCTGGAAGGCAGCATATGTTGAGCCATGGAGACGCAGGATGTGACATCACCTCAGAGTAAGTTGAGCCATGGAGACGCAGGATGTGACATCACCTCAGAGTAAGTTGAGCCATGGAGACGCAGGATGTGACATCACCTCAGAGTAAGTTGAGCCATGGAGACGCAGGATCTGACATCACCTCAGAATAAGTTGAGCCATGGAGACGGAGGAGGATGTGACATCACCTCAGAGTAAGTTGAGTCATGGAGACACAGGATGTGACATCACCTCAGAGTAAGTTGAGTCATGGAGACGCAGGAGGATGTGACATCACCTCAGAGTAAGTTGAGCCATGGAGACACAGGATGTGACATCACCTCAGAGTAAGTTGAGCCATGGAGACACAGGATGTGACATCACTTCAGAGTAAGTTGAGCCATGGTGACACAGGATGTGACATCACTTCAGAGTAAGTTGAGCCATGGTGACACAGGATGTGACATCACCTCAGAGTAAGTTGAGCCATGGAGACGCAGGATGTGACATCACTTCAGAGTAAGTTGAGCCATGGTGACACAGGATGTGACATCACCTCAGAGTAAGTTGAGCCATGGAGACGCAGGATGTGACATCACCTCAGAGTAAGTTGAGCCATGGTGACACAGGATGTGACATCACCTCAGAGTAAGTTGAGCCATGGAGACGCAGGATGTGACATCACCTCAGAGTAAGTTGAGCCATGGAGACGCAGGATGTGACATCACCTCAGAGTAAGTTGAGCCATGGAGACGCAGGAGGATGTGACATCACCTCAGAGTAAGTTGAGCCATGGAGACGCAGGAGGATGTGACATCACCTCAGAGTAAGTTGAGCCATGGAGACACAGGATGTGACATCACCTCAGAGTAAGTTGAGCCATGGAGACACAGGATGTGACATCACCTCAGAGTAAGTTGAGCCATGGTGACACAGGATGTGACATCACCTCAGAATAAGTTGAGCCATGGAGATGCAGGAGCTGCTGAAGGGACTGACGCTAAAAGGCCAGTTGAGGGGGCGGTCCTTATTGGTTGATGATGATGAAGACAGGATTACTGGGCCAGAGGGAGAGAGAGAGGGAGAGAACATGTGAGGCAGGCAGCATGGAAGAGAGAGGATGGAGGAAGGCAGCGTGACATTGAGGGGGCTTTGAGGTTAAATGGTTAAATGGTTTAGTCCCCTCTTAAGTGGCTCTCTCTCTCTCAGTCCCTATCTCTTCTCTCTCTCTTTATCCCATGCTCCCCTTCTCTACCCCATTCATCTTTAAACGCCTAATACGAGCAGAGAGACATCAATCATAGCTCAGAGAAGCACACACACACACACACACACACACACACACACGCATGCAAACATGCACGTGCGTGCACATCATTCTTATGCAATACACACTGTTCATAGATGGACACTTATTCACTGTGTGTGTGTGTGTGTGTGTGTCTGTGTGTGAGAAGGAGAGAGATGCGCGCATGTGTGTGTGTGTGTGTGTGTGTGTGACGTGTGCGAGAGAGACACGTGTGTGTGTGTGTGTGTGTGTGTGTGTGTGCACACGCACGTTATGTGTGTCGTGGAGAAGAGACTTCTTGGGTAATAGAAATATTCAGAGAGCGTGAAAGTGAGATGAAGCAATAAAGAGTAACACTCTTGTTCTCTCTCCTCTGTCGCTTCCTCCACTGACCATGTGACATGCACTGACCATGTGAAATGGACTGTATTTCACTACATGTATTTGAAATGTGCAATTACTATTTGACAAGTTTGAGATTCATTATTTTATTTTTAACAAAATGCTATGAAGACAGTATTTCTGTATTTAAAAACAGCTGAAATTTATTTTATTTTTTATTTTTATTTATTTATTTAGCACACATTAAAACATACAGAAATACTGAAAGTTAGCAAGTTAAACAAAAAACAAAACAAAATGTGCAAAGTAGAAGCAAGAGACCCGCAAGGGCCTATACGAGGCCTCTACTTGTGAATAACTAAAACCTCATAAGTAGAAACAAAATCAGCAAGTATGAAATAGAATTAAAATGTAACGAGAAAAGAAACAAAAGCAAAAAAGAAAAGCCAAAACACGTATAAATAAGTAATAAATAAATAAATAAGTTTAGAATTTTTTAAACCTATTATGCCACAAGGCTAATTTAGGCATCTACTGTATAAAAAAGGAAGAAAGAAAGAAAAAAGAATAAAATAATGACAACAATATATCACAAGATCAGGACAGTCATGTTCCAAGTCATAAATCTTACCGCCTACCAATGCCTTGCCTGTTTTACTGTATGCTTAGCATTCAATTTGTATGGGATATATTTTCTTTATGAGTTTTAGATTTTCTGAATACTGTCTTAAATTAGATTAGGGGCAAAGTAATATTATGTAGTGAGTAATGTGGTTTCATTCCAAAATGAGATCAGTTTGAAAAATATATAGCTACAGACTGGCCATATATGAAACAGTTTATGTTATTAGCAATATGTTTGAAATTTGGACATAGAGCCTTTGAAGCCATTCAGTTAGTTACTTTGTATCTTGGCTTCAGATTGGATTTTTTTAGGGTTTACTCTCGGAGCCTGACTTGAAAGAGGGTGCTGCATCATCCTACTACTGAAGACAAAAGTGTGAGTGTAGGCTATATGAAAAACACGATTATGAATAATGAAAAAGCAAACAGATCAATTGGACAGAAGGCATTAAACAATGGGAAGGATATTGTTTGCTTGAATGTCCATTTTGTAAGATGTGTGGAATTTAAAATGCAAATTATGTGTGTGTGCATGTGTCTCTCAAGGCCTCTCTGTTTCAATATTTTTCTTCTTCCCCCCTCCATGCTCTAGGATAAGGAATTAGATGTGGGGAAGCACCGTACATTAATAAATGGTCTTAGTTCAGCTCCGTACCTAGAGTGCTGCTACACACACACACACACACACACACACACACACACGTGCACGCACAAACACACACTCTAACATGTCGTACACAGAGGGAATTGGCACTATAGTCATGCTGCTACTAATTGAATCACGTAATACATTTCCTGGAGGATTAGCTTAGCCTGAGAGGCTGGTGACAGCATGGGCTGTAAAACAGTGTGTGTGTGTGTGTGTGTGTGTGTGTGTGTGTGTGTGTGTGTGTGTGTGTGTGTGTGTGTGTGTGTGTGTGTGTGTGTGTGTGTGTGTGTGTGTGTGTGTGTGTGTATGTGTGTGTGTGTGTGTGTGTGTGTGTGTGTGTGTCTCTCTGTGTCTGTGTTTTCCGTGTATTCATTGGGATGGAGGACCAACATATCAATTATTCATCTAGTGCAGCTCAATCAGATACTCAGGAAATCCATCTCTCACTCTCTCTCTCTCACTCTTTCTCACTCTCTCTCACCTGCAGGGATTACAGGAGAGGCGATGATAGGTGCGGTTTCAGGCTAAATTAGCATGCTGCTGTTGTGCTGGCCAGGTAGCATTGTGGGAGTGCCGTGATGGATACTGATGGAAGAACGGAGACTGGGCAGTTCTCGTAGAGTAAAAATGGTACTGGCACTGGTCCGTTGCTGCAATGGAGTCCCAGCTGACGAAATAGTTTTTAGGAATTTTCAGTCCAGGGAGTCCATCAATGATTTTTATCTATAAAAACAACCCTGGTAGGGCATGCAAACTGTCCCGCTAGCTTTGCTGCTTGGGGAAACTTAAGGGTTTTAGGGCCATCCGTCCTTGACAATATTGTATTGGATCTAACAGAATAGGACCTAGATGCTGGACAATTAAGCCAGGAAAAAAAGGAAACAATTAAAGACCTCCTGAAGTCCCAAATCAGTTTTTCTTCTTGTTCCTTCAGTTGGATGTTTGAGCTTCACTGTGCACTTTGACACTGGAAGGCTGTTTTCACATTCCTCTGCTGAAAGTGGAACGTTTCTCTGTGCTCACTGAAAAGCCCATTTTCAACTAGCATGATTTGTGACATCACGAATACTGGAGCCAATCCCTGCCCAGTATTCACCAGTTAAAGCCCTTGTTTGTATGCTGCGAATAGTTCTAGATAACCCTGATTGGTTGCTTTGGATTTTTAGGCCGGTGCTTGCACTGGCCTATAGGAGCATGTCTGTCCCAATCGCTGCAGTCACCACTCCTGGCACCCTTTCTGGCACCCTTTCATCAAGATGGGCTTTTACTTTGAAATTTGTTTTATTTGACGAATGTCCGGTTTCGGACTTCCTGTCCGTCACGTGTGACTAATTTTAGCGGCTAACTGTTACTTTTCGTTACTTTACATGGCAGTAAAATGCCACTGAATGACCAAATTGATTTAACTTTTAACCATTTCGATTTCCACTTTCAATACGGACCCCCAGCATTGGTTAGTTGTTAACGTCGTGACTATATTTATAACGTTAATAACGTACTCCGGTTTGTGGGCTGAATCTGTGTGTTGCGCAATAGCTACAAGTCGCACTCTGGCTGTAGACCCGAGTTATAAACTGGAAACCGGAGTAGCCTACGTTATAAACGTTATAAATATAGTCACGTTATAAACAACTAACCAATACTGGGGTCCGTATGGAAAGTGGAAATCAAAATGGTTAAAAGTTAAATCAATTTGGTCATTCAGTGGCGTTTTACTGCCATTTAAAGTAACGACAAGTAACAGTTAGCAGCTAACATAGCGCTTACCCATCAGCGCAGCGTCATTTGACGTCAGCACACTCTTCTAACAGCCTTGTGTCTGGATGATGTGTGACCATCTTACATGGAGCATTTGTCTTTCTCCAAAATTAAGAGCACTGTTACTGAAAATTGCACACCATTGTACTGTAAGATGATGATTTTATGTTGGACTGCTGCTAAACTCAGTTGACATTGCACAAGGTTTTTGGTATTCCTCCTGAAAGTGACTTGAATTTAATTTATTCTACTATTTTATTTTGAATTGCACTATATTCATTTTATTTGAGGACAAGCTCTTGCTTTAATTTTATTTGAGAGATTTTATGTTGGACTGTTAAAGAGAATGAGATGGTTAAATAAAATACAGAAATTGAGAAGTTTTTGGTTATTTATTTGTTTTGGGTAAATTTATTGTTATATAATAAAAAAAAAAAAAAAAATCGTTAGATTAATCGACTAATCGAAAAAATAATCCTTAGTCGAATCGATAAGAAAATAATCGTTTGGGACAGCCCTATAGCCGTGTCCCATAATGATTCCATTACAAATATTGCATTGCACACGTGACATGTTATTTTACTAAAAATAATACATTTTACCATCATTTCAAGTAGAATGATACCACCCAAGCAAGAATATTTCAAGTGTTTCAAGTGCTTTACTGAAATATTTGGACCATATAATGATAATACAATTATCTCAACCTTAAAAGGTTACATATAGGTGCCAAAAAGCCATAAATTCACATCAAAGAACAAAGAAAAACAACAATTTTAATTAAAGTTTAAACAGTAAGTGTGCAGCTGCAGCATTTATAAAAAAAAAAAAAAAAAAAAAATCTTTATCCTGCATCCCTAAACACAAACAGGGAAAAAAGGTGGAAAATCAGATGACGGCTTATATGTGTTATGTTGATTGTTAAAATGTGTATGGGTATACATGGGTGACGATCTGCACCGGCCGTATGCCAGGTTTCGACCTGGCCTTGTTTTTTATGAGGCAGAAGTCATTTTTAAGTATTTCTTTAAGATAATTTGACTTTTTGTGAGGAAACACCATCAGACACAAATTATTATTCAAAGTAGAGTATTTTATATACATCTTAAAACATGACTTTAGGGGGACTTCAAAGAAATTGAAATATGAACTTCAATTTGGAAATTGCACAGGCTGCAGTTAATGTTTAAAATGGATTTCTAAACACTGTGTTATATTAGGCTAATCTTTGGTCCATGAAACAAAAGTGGCCTACAATATTGGTAGAAACATCATACTCAAACTCAGTAAATCCTGCAGACTGTCATCTGTTTTTATTTTTTATTTCAAAATTGCTTTAAAACTATTTTAAAGTTATAAAAAAAAAAGTATGGCCAGAAAAACTAGTGATGATATGAATCATTGTTTAAAGCCCCAATCAGTAACTTTTCCACCTCAATATAACAGCTTTTTAGTCATTGAAGATGGTACAGTGACTTGTAACAGGGAGAATGCCGCCTCTATTGGTCACACACCACCCTCCAAAGCCCTCTCCTGGGACTAAGCATTTTTGTGCCTGCGTCCCGGAGGCAGCATGCGCGCGTGCGCTGTACAGCAGAGGCGCTGTCTTCAGGAAAACAAGGAAGTAACTTGGTTTACTTTGAACGGCGATATTGATACCGATGCTATTGCACCCAGAGGGCGCAGTTTCTCCAATAGCAAAACTTGGAAAAGCTGCCGAATGGGGCTTTAAATCACATTTGCAATATTCTGTCAAACGCAATTAGGTTGAACTAAATTTGGTCAATTACGTTCAACCTCATAGGACCTCCTGACAGATATTGCTTTCTGAAAATTCCTTGTGCGACTGCAGCTCAAACGTTTGTTTGACTCTGGTGCACACTGCACATACCCTACAAGCACATCTTTACCAGCTGTGAATCATCCCTAAAAGTATTGATTGTGAAATGCCCTCGCTGTCAGGACGGTCTGAACCAACTTCACAGCACTTGACAACATTTCCCCGAGCCTGCGCTTTGGCAGCAGCTACTCTTTTGTTGATGCTGTGGGCTTTCAGGGTCGTCTGAGGTAATGCAGAGTGCTTCTGTTTTTACAGCTTCAACAACTCCCAGACAACACTGAATTATTACTGCCGCTAGCACCGCTCCATCTCATCTACAGTATGAGTCAGTGTTTCTTTAGCTTTAAGTGTATAGGTGGTCCATTAGCATGCTATAGGTGTACTGAGGTCTCCTGGATGTGACAGCCAGGTGGACAGTAGCTTGTTAGCAGGCTCCAGCTGTGAGCACGCTGTACGTGACCTTTGACCCGAGATCTGAGCTGCAACTCCCTCTGTCTGCGAGCCGGGCGGAGAGGAGCTCATACAAAGTTCAGGACGCGGTCAAAGCTGTATAATAAATAATAATAAATCATAAATATCCAGATGAGGTGACCTGAAGAACGCAGAGAAGATTGCTGAATAACACTTTACAATTTATAGTCATGCATCATCTTGCTTTCAGAGAATGGCAGGGGTGGAAAGTAGAAGTACTGTTACTTTGATGACATTTTACTTGAATAGATTGGACAGTTTCTGGCACGCAGTTAGTAAAACTTGGTGGAATCTTTGGATTTATTTTACTGTCTAACTGAAGCTATTTTAAAATGTAACAAAGTAGGCCACATTACTTCAAACAACATTTACCAGTACACAGGCCCGTAGCCAGGGTTAGAGAAATACCGAGGTCATTTTAGCTTGGCGTAGGGGGCCCAGGGGGGGCTGTGCCCCCCCGGATAGAAAAATTTGTCCATTTTAAAGTAAAATGCTTCAATCTGGTGCACTTTGAGAGCAAAATGAAGAGGCTACTAGATCTATAAAGAACTACATACATCATGTTAGATTAATATCCTCTTTACTGTGCTGTTGCTTTAGAATGATCCAAAAAATAAATGTCTCCCCATATGATATAATTTATATTCTGCATACAGGTCACATGGCAGAATACTGCTCAATTAAATACAATGGCCCATCTACACAAACATCACTTACAGGGGAGTTACTTACCCATTCACTTCAATAGAACTGTCCCCAGAGTCTAGCCCCAATCTAGCCTCAATGCAAAATCTGAATGTTGTGAGTTATCTCTCTTCCTTCTATAGCACACAGAGAGGGAGCAAATTGTTGCATTTCCGATCAACTGTCGCATTAAAACATCAATGACAGATTAATAGATCTGGGGACCGGGGCTATTTAAAAAAAAAAAAAAGAAAAAAAAGATTTGGTGTGGAAAATACCGAGGTCATGACCTCGGTGTCCTCAATGGTAGCTACGGGCCTGCCAGTACACAAAAAAACACTAAATTACAAGAATAACGAGAGTTATTCTAACGAATTACTTTCCACCTCTGGAGAATGCTATTCATTCATGTCAGCCCACCACAAGAAAACACTGCTACATGTTGCATGTTCTCTCTCTCTCATACTGTATGGCACGAAAAGTAATTTAGAACACAGTATTTCAGTGAGTTGCATTGTGTCTCAGATGTTTGTATTCTTTGTTATGCTATGTGTACATGAGTAAGTGAGTGAATCAGAGTCATCGTGAGTCCTGAGTGGTAGTGAGTTTGTTAGTTAAACTCAGTCCCCAGTTTAAAGGCCCGTTAACCAGCTCCATCAAGGGAGCTAGCTCTCTCGGTGTTGCCGTTAGTGCACACGCTTTGGAAGCAGGAGAGCTTGGGTTCGAATCCCGCCTCTGCCCCAGAGCAAGCTCTTAACGTGGATTACACATTGCTGCATATGGGAATGCATGTATCAGGCAGGACCCCCCCACCATTATTCCAGCTATCCCTGTGGTCTGCTGAGGGGAAGCGGAGGGCAGATGACAGCAGTGTGAGGTGGATCTGCTTCTCTGTCTCAGGGAATGAGGGATGAGCGGGTGGAGGATGGTGAAACGATAAAAAGACAAGAGAAGAGAGTGAACAGATACACTGACGCTGAAAGACAAGAAAGAGATAAGTGGTTTACAGTGCTATGATTACTGTATGTAGGAGGAAGGGAGCAGGAGCAGAGAGAGGCTGGAGGAGGCATTGACTGGCTTGGAG
>NC_139623.1:13554965-13572465 GCF_964638095.1 Poromitra crassiceps
GATATGATGTCATCACCCACACACCCACAGCTCAAGGTGCAGGCCCTCTGGGTGGAAGGTGCCTTCAGTCACTGGTCTAAGATCAGCTTGGCCACCCAAATACCTAACCTTTAACAACAAAAGGAAAATGCAAATCTGACCTTCGATGACAGTCTAAGTTAAACTTCTTCCCGCCCTCCTAATCTGGGCGCCCACTGGGCTCAGCATCACCTGTGCTGCTGATCAAATGTAGATGTTACAAAGAACGGCTAGCAGCAGCTGGTGTTTTCAACCTGCACCTGTTCCTTTTCCTGCATGTGTGCGCGTGTGTGTGTGCGTGCATGTGTGTTCGTCTGTGCATGTGTGTGAGTATGCATGATACGGAGTGCGTGTGCATTTGTTTGTGTGTGTTTGTAGGTACGTGTGTGTGTGTGTGTGTGTGTGTGTGTGTATGTGTGTGTTTGTAGGTACGTGTGTGTGTGTGTGTGTGTGTGTGTGTGTGTGTGCCTGCTGTCTTCAGTATTTCTGTGCTGTCTGCAGAAGCACACTCACAGGGGATGATACAGTACTGAGACTTGTGATATATGAGGCGTCAGGAACATTGTCTAAATAGCCCCAAAGCCCAACCACTCTTACACACAAGCTTGCAGGCATGCACATAGACACACACTCGCCTGCGCACAAAAAGGCGCAGACACACACATACACACATTGCTATAACCAGCAAATTAAGTGGCAGAAACTTTTTTTACTTTATCACCAGGCCTGTGTGCACGTATATGTGTAGCACATATGCTGTGATCTATCACAGACACACAGCTTCTCTGTACTAGGAAGGCAGACTCACAGGTGTAACAAATGTTATTACCTGTGATATAGTGTTCAATTAAAAGGGTGAACAATGACCTCCAGTCAGTGATCTCCATTAGGTGAACAACCATCATTATAAACAAATACCCACTATTCATTTAGGCTTTCTTTTCTTGAAAAGACTCAATATTTTCATGTAACGATATGCTGCATTTGTATCATGATAACCTACACACACACACACACACACACACACACACACACACACACACACACACACACACACACGCACTCGGATCCATTGACTCCCGTCAGCTCTGTCTCTGCTCGGCTGACACCAGATCGCGGGTTAGTACACAATGACAAACATTTCCGCTAACACTTTCTTTGAAATGGTGTCCATAAGACTGACATGCCACTGTCATAACCATAACATGAGACCTGTCATGAACATGAAGGAGGCTTTATGCATGTTTATGACTGTCATTCTGTAAATTATGTCATTGTTAAAGGTATATGCAACTATTTAATAAACAAACATATAGTTATACAAACGTTTCCCCTCAAAATGATCACTTCTGGCCCATATAATAGTGTGGAAGTGTGTTTATGTTGAGAGACGCTGCGCCCTGTGTGTATTTCCACAATGGGAGATTGTTTTGGTGTGTTCTGTGTTTATGTGGTCGAGCGAGGCTGTGTTTATGTGGAGAGAGCAGGGATTCATTGTTACTTTCTGATAGTTTCACGGCGATTATGTTATAAAAACAAATAAACACACATACCTCCAGACCATCGAATTATGAGGTCCAAACAGTCAAAAGCCGATCTGGGAAGAAGCTCCATTTCCTGGTTTTACTCCGCACTGACTCTGCTCTGCTGAGAGATTCCTCTCAGAACATCTTACACCCCATTTACAGCTGGTTTTTAAATGCGACCTGTATCCAGATACGTTATCTGGATAATGGTCACATTTAAAAACCAGGTGTAAATGGGGTGAAAAAGATCTGGACACAATGTGAGCCAGACTACCTCCAGATGTGGTCAGGCAGATCTGATCACATCCTGATCATGGTGCATTTACACCTTGCGTTAGCATACATTTTTCCTAATCCAGAAAACGTATCCAGATACAGTTCACATTTAAAAACCAGGTGTAATAATAAATACAGCCCCCACGTGGACCTCTACACCATTGGTTCCCAAATAGTGTGCCGTGAGGCAACTCCACGTGTGCCGTGGGATTTTGTGACAAATTGAGCTCCCTAACTAAAAGGGGACTCAGACAGCGATAGATTTATTATGAAACATATTCAAGTATGTCACTATTCTATTCTATTCTATTCTATTCTATTCTATTCTATTCTATTCTATTCTATACTATAGCTCATTAAACCATGAAGATGATGTGCAAAAGGGCCCAAAACTCTTACAAAATTAGAACGAGCGCACCGCAGATTTATGCCTCCGCCATTAGTTCATTCTTGAGTCCAAATCGCCATTTGAGGCAAGTTGGAAGAAGATCAGTCAAGGCGCTCCTGAGATATGTTGCGTTACAGAGCTTGGAAATTGGGTGTGTGAGGTCAAAGTGACCTTGAACTTTGACCTTTAACCATCAAAGTCTAATCAGTTTATCCTTGAGTGCAAGTTAATGTTTGAGACAAATTTGATGAAATTCCATCAAGGCATTCCTGAGATATCACGTTAACAAATTTGAAAATGGCGTTGGAGAGGTCAGAGTGACCTTGACCTTTGACCTTTGATAACCAAAATGGAATCAGTTCATCCTTGCGTCCAAGTCGACATTTGAGCCAAATTGGAAGAAATTCCATCAAGCCGTTCTTGAGATAGCGCTTTAACGAACTTGGAATGGCATTCGTGAGGTCACAGTGACCTTGACCTTTGACCACGAAAATCTATTCAGTTGATCCTTGAGTCCAAGTTGATGTTTGAGGCAAATTTGATGAAACTCCGTTAAGGCATTCCTGAGATATCGCGTTAAAGCTTGAAAATGACGTTCGAGAGGTCACAGTGACCTTGACCTTTGACCACCCAAAATCTAATCAGTTCATCCTTGAGTCTAAGTCGATGTTTGAGGCAAATTTGATGAAATTCCGTCAAGGCGTTCCTCAGATATCGTGTTAACGAACATGGGATCCACAATGCCTCTGTTCTGGCTATCCAGCGGAGGCATACAAATTATTTCCAATATATGACCCCCCCGCGCTCTGCAGATGAATGGACTATTCCTTCTAGATGCGAGCCTGCATGTGCTGCGCTCAGCGCTTGAAGCCAGACTCCCCCGACTGGAGAGGACACACATATCCAGTGTTGCCAACTCTTTTCCTGCTCAGAAAGTCACTAGAAGTCACTAGATGATGTCATACGCTAATGTGTCTGACTGAATATCAATATGCTCAAAAGAAAATAACCTTGGCGTAGCCGATGACGGTATGGTACGGTACGCTATCCTGCTGCTCTCCGCAGAGGAGAGAAGGAAGAGGAGGTTCTGCACTAAAGCGCTGTGTGTTCGTCAGACAAGCAGAGAGGAGAGAGAGAGAAAACCCGGCAGCAGCCACACCAATTTATAGGCAAAAACCGTTGGGAATCAACTGGATTCAACGCATACTAACATTGCTTGCCACGGTCAGAAGTCGCTTTTGAGAAATAAAGTCACCAGGGGGGTTTGAAAAGTAGCTAAATATAGCGACAAGTTGGCATTGGCAACACTGCGCACATAATATAATATAGGGAAGCATTACTGTAACTCCTCCATGTAACGTGATGCAATGCAACACAACATGAAACAGTTTAACAGAGTTGTCAGAGTGCATTTCAAATGATTTCAAAGGAAAAAAAAGAGAAAAGTAAAGCAATCATTTTAGTTTCACTTTCATGCTGGTCCCCCCGAAACAAGCAGGACCACAGTTAACTGTTTTCCCGTCATGGACTTATAGGAGCACTGCTTCCACCACAAACCCCCATGAAAACAAACAAATAGAATGATGATGATATACGGAAAAGAATATATACATGTTTTAGATTTAGTTGAAAGCCATCCACGGTTTGTTTACATTTGTATTGGTTGTAAACATTGGAGCGAAATTAGGCTTGTGTTTTGAGTTATGGTGCAATAATCTATAAATTTGGCCATGTGGACTCTGTCTGTCTGTCTGTTTGTTTGTTTCAATCATTTTCAATAATTTTCAAGAACAGCTATACCGTTTTACGTGTGATAACAAAAATGTAAAGTGACCTGACGGAGCCGGATTCTTTAATTAGGGCAGATTAATTGCCCTAAGGCTGATTGCTCTAAGGTTGAGGCTATAGATCAGTGATGATGTCATCAGTGATGTCATTAGTCTGAGGCTATATAAGTGATGGGAGTAAGTAGGTAGGTTGCGTATGCAAGCTGCAGGGCCAGCTCGGCGAGCTGCAGGGCGGGTGAGCCTGTGCAGCGGGTGAGATGCCTAGTATAACAATTACAAGAGCATATTGTCCATAAAGAAGTCTTCAAGGATATGACTTTAAGATGTAAAAAAGAAAAAGGTTTGTTTACGTTTGAAGGGCCCTAAAAAAAGTTGCATAATATAAAAGTTCAAATTGTACCACTGTAGTTGAAAGAAAACACTCATGACAGTATAACCTCATTTGACAGTGAAATGACACGTGATGACATCTTGATGAAAAGTTAAAAATGCACCACTGTAGTTGAGGTCAAGGAAAATATTAGTGGCGCTGTTAGAAACTCATTTGACAGGGTAATTGCACTTAATGACATCTTAATGACATGTCATGTTTATGACAGGTTATGTTGTCTTGGTTAATGTCAAGTTGTCATAAGGAAGGAAATTGCATTAACAATGACATAATTTACGGAATGACACCTGACAGTCATAAATATTCATAAAGCCTCCTTCATGTTCATGACAGGTGTCACGTCATGGTTATGACAGTGTCCTGTCAGTCTTATGTATACCCCTTCACTTCCCACGCGTAGGCCAGACAGCCCTGAAATGGCATCTGCTTGCTTGGTAAGGGCCACCCTCTAGCCAATGACAAGCAGCCAGAATCCGTGACATGTGTGAATCCTTGGCCTATCACTCAAAATGGTGGCTATGATTGACAGTTAAACTAACCAATGACTGCTCCTGAATGGCATGATGGTAACATAAGAGCTTTAGACTGACATTTAATCTGACAAATGACAGCCAGCTCATAAATAACGCGATATAACTGATTGTCACAGTATAAACAGGTAACTTAGAAGTCACACATAAAGGCTTTGCATCAATGCCATAGGCTGGCAGGCCCCCGGTGCAGATTCTGGGCTTTTAAGTCCTGCTAGGTCCCTGAAAACTATCCCTGGATGACACATCATGTGATGACATCATCAGCGCGAAGATGACATCACAATGCGACCAGTGACATCAGACATTATATGACGTCTGACCAATGATGTCATAATCAGCTAGACAATGCTAGACGTCGATGACAACACAATGCGATCTGTGACATCATTGAAGCTGTGACGTGAGTTATGACATCACCAGTGATGTCATACTTCCAAAACCAGCAAGGCTATAAATATAAGCAGAGAGCAAACAGCTTTTGGGCTGCTAGGCTTAACACAGCACAGAGTCCTGAGTCTGATGCCCAAGAGATCAAGTAGCGTACGTAGGATAAACGACTTTGTCTTGCCCAAGAGATGAAGGAGCGAGCGTAAGGCCCAGGCCAGATACGATTAGAATCATCCTGATATCTACGGTTGTCTGATAAGGAAGAGGACAACCAGGATGAATGGAACAAGAATCCAAGGCGGGCTTCAGCCCAAGACACCTTAGGAGGTGCTGGTCAACACACCCAGTTGGCCAGCAGGTTATGGGAGAGAGGGGCCTCCAACACACTCTTGCCACTGTGCCTGCGACATTGCGAGCTTCAAGATCTGAGCCAGGTTCATACCTACAAGAGACCCAGGTGAGTACGTTGAACCCGCTAACCATTGAGAGGGAAAGCTTGATCGTCATGAGCGGAGAAGGACTCCGCACTGTGGGATCCACTGATGGTATGGCTGCCTTTCAAACCAGCCAGGTCCTACCAAACCTCATACCCTGAATGTGAACGAGAGTCTGGGTCTTTCAAACCCGTAATGAACTCTAAAACAAGTGGTGAATCTGAACGAGAGTCTGGGTCTTTCAAACCTGTAACGAACTCTAACACAAGCAATGATAGGCTGTTTATGAACCAGGCAGGGAGCATGCTTTTTTTCATGCAACTGTGAGTGAAACTATTGAACATTTTTTTTATTTATTGAACTATTTTCTTATTGTATTGATGTAGTGCCTAATGTCAATATTGCTATTGTTTTATCACCTAGCCCTACGACTGAGGTAGAGAATGTTAACTGTTAACTCAAGTGGGTTTCTGTGTGTGGCTGCGTATGTTTGTGACTAAAGCCACTTTCAGACATGAACTCCGGGTCAGGTCAGGGTTGCTTCCCCTGAGCCTGACCCGGTCGATACGTGAAGTGTACCCTTTCAGACATGAGGCATGTTGCTTTCATACATGTGGAGCACCTCCGGGTGTAAAGTAGAGAGGGGGAGGGGGTGGGAGGAATTTGAGCATGACCACACAATGGGGAGTTGTGAAAACTAACCACACAGCTGTACTTCACTGTCTGAGCATAGCCTTAAGTGAATCGCATTGACATTCAACAAACTATCACGACATGCAGAGTCTGAAAACAAGTTGCTAAAAATACATAATGGGCGATAACTGCCTAACGTTCACAGCATATATTCGTTTGCGCATAACATTAGTAATTAATTAAACAACCCTACAACTCACGCCCAGATGCATCGATTTCCTCGAGTCTCAAGCGCTACAAAGAAAACAGGTCTTTGCTATGTTCAGTCCTAAAATGCATCAATCCTACTAGAATTATACAGAATACAGGAAGATGTTTTTAAATTTTTACCTTCAAAATAAAATCAATGTTGTATTACTTAGTAACAAAAAATCAGAACGGTCGACTCACTATGGGTTAAAATTGACTTTTCGAAGGGAGCAGATATTCTTCCAGTTTATCTGTTCTGTATCTTTCGGATCACACACACAAAGGAGCGCGCATAGCTCACCAAAATGTGTTCATACATACACCGCCACCCGGATGCCCTCTAGATAACTCCCGAGTTCCAAGGCATGTCTGAAAGCGGCTAGAGAGAGAGAGAGAGAGAGAGAGAGGGAGGGAGAGAGAGAGAGAGAGAGAGCATGTCTGGTGTAGCCTAAGTAATGTATTTTGAATCTGACTAAACTTTTCCATACTTTTCCCATTAACTCTAAATTATTTAATAATAATAATTAACTGCTAAATGAATTGTTTGTGTTCTGACTTTGGTCTTTCCTCAGAAGTATCGACAGAGGGTCCCTGCAAAGAAAGAAAGAAAGAAAGAAAGAAAGAAAGAAAGAAAGCATCGTCAGCAGATTTCAGCTTCCTGGGTCTGGTTGAAATTTTGGCTCATCCGCCGGAGTTAACTGACATGGACTTCTGATGTGGAGTTAAATAAATAAAATAATTTCTCCATGGTAATTTGCGTCAAACCTGCCGAACACAGCCTAAATATTTGACGTGGAAGGATAGAAGATCAGTGAGGAGAGAGATCAAAGTGGAGGAGGGGTAGAGGTGGGGTGGAGGGGGGCAACTGGTGATGAAACATACTCTGCAGGGTGATATTTCCTCGCCATGGCCTCCACATGGGAGTAATCTAAAGTCAAAGCAATGTCTATGTGTGTGTGCGTGTGCGGATGTATGTATGTGTGTGTGTGTGTGTGTATCCAGCCATCAGCAACTATTCTTCATATTCCTGTCACCTACTCTTCTTCTCTTTCATCTACTTCTGTCTCCAAAACAACACACACACACACACACACACACACACACACACACACACACACACACACACAAAACGATTGTATTTGTCTTTATCAGTCCCTCCATTTTCCTCGCCCCGCCTTGTGTTCAGTCTCCTTCGTTCAATATTTCATACTGTTGAGAGCGAGCGTATCTATTCTGAGCTCTCTCTCTCTCCTCCCTAAAAAAATTCCTTCTCTCTACACATCACTCTCTCTGTCTCCTCTCCCTCTCTCTGCACCTCCATAAATCTCTCTCTCCTCACCCTCTCTATATCTCATTGCACTCCTAATGTTCTGTGCCCATCTAACTCTCTCTCTCTCTCTCTCTCTCTCTCTCTCTCTGGCTTGCTATATTCTCTCCCTCTCTTCCACACTTTCCTTTCCTCTCTTCCTTCAGCACTTCCCCTCCCGTCTCCTTTGCCCTTCTTGGCTCAGTTCAAAAGTATCTGCTCCTCTTCTCTGAACCTCTCTCTCTCCCTCTCTCCCTCTCCCTCTCCCTCTCTCTCTCTCTCCCTCTCTCTCTCTCTCTCTCTTTCTCTCTCTCTCGCTCTCTCCCCCCCCCCTCTCTCTCTCTCTCTCTCTCTCTCTCTCTGTCTCCCTCTCTCTCTCCCTCTCTCGCTCCTCTCTCCCCCGTGGATTCCTCCCCAGTCAAAACACAGAGAAAGCCCTGTTCTCTTTTTGCACCTCTTTCGCTTTTTGCATCCCACCCCCACCTTCTCCCATCCGATCTTAGTGGCACCTCTCCTCCTCCTTGTATTCAGCTCAATCTCTCCCTCCATCCCTCCATCCCTCCCTCCCTCTCTGTCTCTCTCTTCCTCCCTCGTCTCTTGCCTTCAGTCTGTAAGAGCCAGTGTTGTTTTAGGCGCAGCACTGAAAGGTAAACAGAGAGATTGAAAATTTGTGTCAGTCAGTCGGGTGAGAGAGGGACAGCGAGGGAGGGAGAGAGAGGAGGCGGTGAGGGAGAGAGAGGAGGCGTGGGGAGTGTCAGTACAATTTACTAACACAACAGTGAACAGTGAACAGCCAAGCAGGCCGAGACACAGAGCGAGCAAGCGAGCGAGGAAGAGAGTCCCACTTGGAGAATGCCATTGAAATGCAGCGTACACAAGCCTAGGAAGAAATATCAAGTATAATGTAGGCATGATGATCCTTCTGTATCTTATGTGTACGACGAGCCAGTTTACGCTGAAGTCCTGTGTATTGTTGACTTGGCCGAGAGATGGATGTGAGCCATAGCGGCTAACCTGCAATTATCGGCACTGGGAGAAAACTCCGATTAGATTTGGGGGGTTGGCGGAAGGTGCGGTTGACAGATGTGATGTTGGCCGGCCCGTGGGTTGCAAATGTCATAAGAGCCTGGGTGTCACCGCACGCAGTCATGCCCCGAGGTCGTTTCTCATAATAACCCCAATACAAAAGTAATCCAATAGCAGTGCAGCCCACGCCTGGAGAATCCAACCTGGATGATCACAATTGACAGGGGCGTTTGCTGAAACAGAACACGTCAGCGTTCGTTTAAAAGAAACCGAATGGAAGAAGGGGGTGGCGTGGGGGATCTGTGTTATTCAAAAAGACCAAATCCTTCTAGATGTTGGGTTTAAATCCTTCTGGATGTTGGGTTTAAATCCTTCTGGATGTTGGGTTTAAATCCTTCTGGATGTTGGGTTTTCAAGCTTGTGTACCTGCAGCCGATTTGCAGTCTCCTTTCAAATGTAGCCATATTTCTCCAATCCAACCCCATGCAGTAAATCATCCACACTCTCCTGTACTGTACTGTACTGTACTGTATATCCTGGGATATACAGTAAGAGCAGGGCGAGCGAGCACAGATGTATCTCACATACACATGCAATATGTATGCATGTACATTTCATTTGATCAGCTGCTTTGCTGTGCAATGCTGTCGGGTTCATGGCACTCTCTCGCCGCTGCTGTGATACTACACAGTGCAGGAGAGATGATAGACAGAGGAGAGGCACGTGGAGGAGAGGAGAGGAGAGGAGAGGAGAGGAGAGGAGAGGAGAGGAGAGGAGAGGAGAGGAGAGGAGGAGAGGAGAGGGGAGGTGAGTAGGAGAGGAGAGGCACGTGGAGGAGAGGAGAGCAGGAGATGGGAGGTGAGGTGAGGAGGAGAGGAGAAGAGAGGAGAGCAGAGGCACGTGGAGGAGAGGAGAGCAGAGGAGAGGAGAGGAGATGAGAGGAGGAGATGCACGTGGAGGAGAGGAGGAGAGTGGAGAAGGAGAGGAGAGGGGAGGTGAGTAGGAGAGGAGAGGCACGTGGAGGAGAGGAGAGGAGAGGAGAGGAGGAGAGGGGAGGTGAGTAGGAGAGGCACGTGGAGGAGAGGAGAGGAGAGGAGGAGAGTGGAGAAGGAGAGGAGAGGGGAGGTGAGTAGAGGAGAGGCACGTGGAGGAGAGGAGAGGAGGAGAGGAGAAGAGAGGAGAGCAGAGGCACGTGGAGGAGAGGAGAGAAGAGGAGAGGAGAGAAGAGGAGAGGAGATGAGAGGAGGAGAGAGGAGAGGAGAGGCACGTGGAGGAGAGGAGAGGAGAGGAGAGGAGAGGAGAGGGGGAGTGCTCATTAAAAAAGTTGCATGCCTGCTGTAACAGGGAGATGGAGAGAGAGAGGCAGAGAGACATAGGACAGGTAGACCACCAGAGACAAAGCTAACAAAAGACAGAGGCAAAGTGGGAGTGGGAAATAGGAGGTGGGGAGAGAAGGGGTGGACGAGGAGGAGAAGTTTGTGTTGGAAATGGGAGAAAAGGCGAGTGGAGAGAGAGGGAGAGGAGGATCAAACAGACAGCTCATGAGAGGACAGGAAGAAAGAGAAAAGACAGAGGGATTCCCTGATGACATCTCATCTCTCTCTCTTTCTTGCTCTCCTTCTCCCTATTTCCCTCCTTTTTTCTCCCAATAAATCATTCTGACTTCTCCTTAACCAACTCATTCCCAACAGGCGAGAAGAAAACTGTAACAATCCCTCTCCCATCCACCATCGCCATCTCTCTCTCTCTCTTTCTCCTCCTCCGTCTAGCCTCTCCCTCTCTCACACACTCCCGTATGCACAGTTTGTGGCAGGGAGGCGACATGAGGGGGGCAAATTACACAGCATGTTAGCATCTCGCTGCAGGACACAACAGCTACATTTATTTCTGATTCAGCAGGATATTAGCCATGTCACATTTTGTATGAGAAGAACTATAAATCACACGCTAGAATACATCTTTAGAGGGAGAACTTCAGCAAGTCCCCATGGGGATGTTGCTGGAAGATCATAGTGATATCAGAGGGAAATAAAAGTCACTTTGAACTCACTATTGGGTGTCACCGTCACACTGGAAATCCCTATGGGGTATGTGTATGGTGTATATGTATGTGTATTGGTGTATATGTATGTGTATGGTGTATATATGTGTATTGGTGTATATGTATGTATACGTGTCATGTGGGAGGATTGTAGATGATGATAATGCTGCTGTATTAGACTGACTCAGTGTCTGGCTCCACAATCCGGGAGAGCGAGCAAGGAGGGGTGCAGGGCTGGCCAGTGGTGTAAGGTAGTCACTCACGACGGGCCCCAGTGCAAGCAATTTTGACGGGCCCTAGACCACACACACTCGCACACACACACACACACACACACACACACACACACACACACACACACACACAGACAGACACATGCACGCACACACGCACACACACGCACGCACACGCACACACACACACACACACACACACACACACACACACACACACACACAGGTTTTTTAAGCAACATGTGTTGGATTTTACAGTTGAATGAGTTACTTAGGGTTCGGCTATTGCATGGGGAAAATAGAGAGGTCATAGAGCAAGCTATCAGAACCATGGACAGCACTCTGTCATCCGGTAACAGACAGTCAAAGGGCCCTATCTTCGTACGGCGCTATCGTTTGCGCTGCCGTTTGCGCGCCTCTTATTGCTATCTGCCCAGCGTCTTAAGCTATCGTCTGCCTCCACCATCCAGTTTTGCGCTGGGATCTAAGCGCAGAGACAGGTGTAGGCGTGGCCCAGGCGTGTCCGTGGGCCTCTAGCCTATCATCTCCCTCCCGCAAGTGTCATTTTGCGCTCTGGCGAAGATACCGTCGCTATGTTCCGAGCGTAAACAGAGGTTTGGGCGTTCCCCGTGCCAAAATAGGCGTTCCAGCGCAATGTGTTAGAAAAAAAGGCCTTGGGTGCTCTCAATTTTAACGCATCTACGCCAGACGTACGCCTGAGCACAGACAGTATTCTCCGTGCAGTGCAGGAAATCCTCACTTGGATAGGCCTACATTACGCACGGCTCGCGCGTGGACACACTTCCCTCCTCAGAATGCCATGTTGATTTTCAACTAACCCACACTGCAGAAAAAAACACCTTGATTTAAAAATGAGAATGAGAAACCCCTTATTCCACTGCAGGCTCGGCTAAAATGGCTGCAAGCGACATACACGTTATCAATCACAATAAAACTGTACCCACCTCCGACACAATGTTGTTATCCAAGATGTGGGTCCCATGGTATTCCCAAATATTGCATAGTTTTCAATACCGAGCCCTTATTCACGTGACATGTCAGAGCCAAAGTTTAAAGTCGAGCTGAACCTAAAAATGACCTTTCTTTTCTTTTAGTTCAAATACCTGGGTATGCAGTGCACCTATTTAATAATGTATGCCAACAAAATCACAAAAATCTAATTTCTTTAGTTTTTCACACTTTTTCACATCAAAAGTTCATTTTTCAAGATTTCATTCATAACAGTAATCTACAGTTTGCTGACGTCACCTAGTACTATCAAATTTCTACCCCATTTCAACCAATCATATCTCGACATGCAGCTGTCAATCAAATCTTTATTTCAGGATAATTTTCTCTTCCAAATAAAGTAGAAAATGGCGCCTAGTGCCTGTCATCTGGCAGAATTCCTATCCCATAAACTAACTACTAACTTGGCCAATTGTATGAAACATGAACAAAAAACAAAAACGATAATCTCTAAGAATGCAAAGAAATGTAACTGGCTCATTAAAATGCGCATTCCAGGACTATCGTATTCACAGAAATAGCGTAAATGGCGCACGCTTGAGGGGGTTGTCAGGGGTCGCCCCTCGGAGATTCCAGGCGGGCGGGCAGCACCCATGCATCGGATTGTCCGCTCGCTCCGCACGAAGCAGCTGGCTGCCTGGTACTCCGCGGATCCCACCCGCGTAGCACGACAACACGCTGAATCCCACTCGATCGGGGGTGGAACACGCCATGATTGACCAATGCCAAAGCCAGTCGACAGAATTGTCAAATCAAATCATTGACATGACCGGCCTCTCAACTTGTCATCAAGTTTGTTTTGTCAGACAAATTATGTTTTCAGTCTGAAACGGACTCAGACGCACGTGAGGAATGGGTTCAGCTCGACTCAAACACAGCCTTCTTCGGCTGTGTCATTTTGGGTTCAACTGCTCCACAGCGCCGGATGTATTGTTTGGGTGCTCAGTGGTTGGGAGGGTGTACTGCACTGTTTACAATTTTGAGCATCGGCTCCGGCATGTGAATAAGGGCTCGGTATTGGAAACTACACAATATTTGGGAATACCATGGGACCCAAATCTTGGATAACAACATTGTGTCTGAGGTGGGTACAGTATTATTGTGATTGATAACGTGAATGTCGCTTGCAGCCATTTTAGCCGAGCCTGCAATGGAATAAGGGGTTGCTAATCCCAGACGAAGAATGAAGAATGAAGGCTGAGTCTTGCGTTGAGGCTAGGGCCGTCCGTCCGTGTGTGTGTATGTGTGTGTGTGTGTGTGTGTGTGTGTGTGTGTGTGTGTTATGTGTGTGTGTGTGTGTGTGTGTGTGTGTGTGTGTGTGTGAGTGTGTGTGTGTGTGTGTGTGTGTGTGTGTGTGTGTGTGTGTGTGTGTGTGTGTGTGTGTGCGCGCGCGCGTGCGTGCGTGCGAGTGCGTGTTTGTTACTGTAGTAAAATGCAAAAGTGGGGGACCTGAATGTTGAAAGATAGGCTGCAGATGGTAGCTGCAGGCGGGTCTGGCTGTGTGGGTCTCAGCGTGCTGCTCACGGCGCCATGGAGGTCGAATAGTTGACAGAACTTAATGCCTGATGTGCTGCTGCCTGCGACTCGTCTTGGGCACAATATTGGAGCAGGAATGCGCTTTTGTCGCTCGCAGGGGGTGGAGTTAAGAAAGTGAACGAGGTCTGCCTACCAAACAGAGGAGAGAGAGAGAGGGAGAGAGGATGGGCAGGCTGCTCACCGTAACGATGCTTGTCGGATAGTCTTGAAGACCTAATGAAATTGGGGTGAATTGTTTGCAACGACTACGGAGCTCATAGCCCGTTATCCTCCGCTGCTTGCGGATCCTGTGAGGAAGATACACGGCAGCAGCAGCAGCAGCACGCGCAGAATTTACAAATATTAAAAAACGCGTTTTTCTTTTATTTTCCACGTTGAAGAAACAACGGGACTTCTTTACTTTAGTGGTTTTTCGACCGTTTCCCTTCCCTTTCAGCAAGGCTTTTTTCACCTCCACCAACACTCAACTCTTTCCCGAGCCAGCGGAGAGAGGAGCGTTTCATTTCATGCTCGGAGAAAGACCGTCCTCTCGCTTGGACCCCCTACCGTCCTCCTCCCCCACTCCTCTGGCGGGCTCCCGAGCAGCTATCCCCGGAGTGAGAGGACCAGCAGGCGCCGATTAAGGACCTGTTCCAGCAAAGCATCCATAAACCCCCCTCTGTCTGAAGCCCAGGATTTGTGTGTGGGGGGGACCATAGGGGGGGACGCAGTATCTGGGTATGGGGGAGGGGGGACCTCAGTCACTTCACCTCACAATAGACTTTTGAGTTTTACAACACTTCCCGAGTACATTATTAACCAAAGCAACTATATTCTTTCAACAGTTTGTGTGCATGCATGAAGCTTTTTTTTTTACACTCCTTTTTTCGTTTGTTAGGCAATTGCTGGGATGTTTGAGTCGCGTTGTTTGGTGGGGTGAAGGGACCGAGAGAGTGGCCGGAGAGACCGAGGGAGGGAGGCCGAGAGAGGGAGAGCATGGCCCGGGTAGCGCTGTCTCTCTGGGTGCTAACAACTCTCACCTGGGCGAACCCCCAGGTGTCCGCCAACAACAGGCATGCTGTCCACTGGAACAGCTCCAACATACAGTAAGACCTCTCTCCTCCTCTGTGTGTGTGTGTGTGTGTGTGTGTGTGCTGTGTGTGTGCCATTTGATCTCTCCATTCACACCTGTTAAAGGGAAGGTAAATGTCCTGATTTGCACTCCAGTATAATGGTCCTCATGTGTTTCAGGCCGTCAGGTCCATGTCCTCGAATATTCAGTTTGCTATAGTGGTTTGCCATTTGGAGCTTTTGCTTGTTGTGTGGCTCTCGCATGCTTCCTCAGGATTATAGCAGCCACCCTTCTCGCCTATATCTTTACCTATATCTATATATTTATCTCGCTAAGGTGGCACTAGTGATTTAGATGGCTGATACTGTTTGAGCGCGATGCTGCTGCCTGCAGCGAGGCCCCCTCTGTAGGATAATCCTTATGTTAGGGCATGGGGAGCGAGCATCAGACCAAGAGGGACTCCCACCACCAAAACAAGACTCCAAATCACCTTCCACCAAGACCTTTCCTTTCTGTTCATTGGTCCAACACCAATTTTCGTTCCTTACAAATGGCTCCATCTCTCTCTCTATCCCGTCTGTCCACCCTCCATGCTCTCCTCTCTCCGTCATGTGCTTCTCTCAGTCTTCCAGGGCCTCTCTCTGTCTTCTTCTGTCTTCTTCCTTTATCTGGTTCAATTAGGAGCACTTCTTCTTCATGACCCCATTGTGTTGGAGCAGTGTCACTATTCAATCTCTGCTTCTCGCTGCCTCTCCAACTGGCGCTCTCTTCCTATCCCTCTATAACCCCCTTTCTTGTTTACACTCAGTCCGTTGGCCTTTTTGTTATCCTCCTAATCCCTGGCTCAGAGCCCCTATCTCAATTCAAGTGAAAAGGCTTTTTCTTTTTCTTTTTTTAAAGCTGCCGTTTTAATACTGTCCTTGAGTCCACGGCTCTGCTGCTGCATCCTTAACAATGTAGCGTCAGTCTGCAGCAACACTCTCTAGGCTGCTTATCTCTTTCTTACTATTCACCATCAAATCTTGCACATTTTTCTTTGGTATCCGTCATATTTCAGTATCTCCTAATCGTGCATCTACATGTATGTATGTATGTTCACACACATGCATGCATGCTCGCAGGCACACGCTTGCGCGTGCACACACACACACACACACGCACACGCACACGCACACGCACACGCACACGCACACGCACACGCACACACACACACACACACACACACACACACACACACACACACACACACACACACACTCAAACCAAAACAGGTAGATGAGTGTTTGTTAATCTGCAACTAGGGCCAGATATTCACATTAGTTATTGGCTGACTTTAGGGCCGGGCAGTATCAATATTACATCGATATTGTGATATGAGACGAGATATCGTCTTAGATTTTGGATATCGTCATATGGTGATATGGCATTTTCCTGGTTTTAAATGCTTCATTACAGTTAAGTGATGTTATTTTCTGAACTTACCAGACTGTTCTAGCTGTTGTATTTGCCTTTCTCATTGTGTAAATATTCTGTGAACGTGCCAACAGAAGGAAACCCTGTCTTTGAATTTATTTTGATCACAGTCTTGTTTTAATAAAAGTGCTTGTGACATCTCACATGTGGCTTTGACTTAAAACTCAACATTTAGCACTTTGTAGAAAATACAGAGATGTGTGTAAACGTACAGATAGAGATATGATTTCCTAGCTGACTTTGACATTTTAATTTTAGTGAGTGCCTCAGCCAGTGATCTATTCTGCTCTTTCTGATAAGGTCACAGAAAAATGCAATGATCGACCTATATTTTAGGACAAAGACGTGCACACGCACGCACGCACGCACGCACGCACGCACGCACGCACGCATGCGCACACACACACACACACACACACACACACACACACACACACACACACACACACACACACACACACACACCATCTAAGTGTGCACGTCACACACTGACACACACCTGCCTACTCGACATTTACTAGACTCTTAAGATGAGCAGTCATATCCAGTGACAATGAGTCACTTTATGCCCACGGTTATTAAAGCCATAAACAGTGCAGGAAGTCAGAAAACACACGATTGTTTTCACAGGAGAGGAGTTAAATATATTGGCCTCTGACGGTAACTGTGAGTTTACTTTACAAGCTGAAATAAAACTATGAGAGGCAAGAGAATTTATGCCTCACAACAGAATTACAATACACAAAGTACTGCGTAAAGTAATAGAAGAAAACATAAAGTTGTTGTTTGCGGTACGATACTGTAAACAATATTAGTTTTCCTGACTGTGAGAAGACAATAATTCCGCACATTTGAGAGAAGCTATCATGTGCACAGTTGCTAATTCATCTCAGTATTTTAGCTGATATATTAGGCCAATTTTTTTATACGGCTCTCATTCAGGAGTCTCTTCATTTTTGCTCTGTAATAATTTGATAATAAATGCAAATGAAATTCCAGCTTGGGGTTTCATCTCCGAGACAGAAGTAGATTTAGGTAAAGTGCAAAGAGAAAATACACAAAGGCAGGGAGAAAGGACCTGGGGACAAATGGCCCGACATAACGTGTTGGACAAATGTTTGACGTTGGTAACATTTGCAACGATACTCAATTAAATTACACATTGGCTCTTTATGTTGCGTAT
>NC_139623.1:13577465-13589965 GCF_964638095.1 Poromitra crassiceps
CCTCCCATAGCCTGATGTGAAGGCACTCTAGGGGTGGGGCTATTTTTGGAGCCATGGATTTTAATGTAAATGTTGTGAGTCTCTTTCCCTGTTAAATTACCTCGGACAGAACTCTCTAAACCTGCCTCCTTGTAGATCCTATAAACGGACACGCACACACACACACTCAGACTGATCTTTGAAAAAGACAAGCCTGAAGTATATCCAACCCGCCCCCTTTTTCTACACCTCTTGATTGGCTCTTTCATTTCCTCAAACGCTGTCTCGCGTACATGATTGGCTAATCGGAAGCATTTCCGTGAAAATGGAGAGTTGATGTTCGGTGTTCATGTTAGTTCGCTCTTAAATCAGACGCTAACTGGCCACTGGAGTGGTTTGGAATCAAAGGACCTTTCTAGAAGAAACAGGGTCTTAGTTGGAGATGTCATTCTGCCAAGACTGACAGTTTGAGATGTGATTACTGACCGACAGTTTGAGATGTGATTACTGACTGACAGTTCAAGACAGTGATACTCAACTTGCGGCCCGGGGGCCAGATGCGGCCCGCGATAGGGTCCAGAGTAGCCCCCCCGGCCATTTTCTAATTCACAATGAAAACTAATGTTAAATAAAGTTTGACTGAGCTCCAGCTAAATTGTAAAAATATCACCACCTGTAATGTGTGAGATGTGAGTTTGCCTGGGTTGTATTCTGCTTCTTTCTGTGTAGAGTTTGCCTGGGTTGTATTCTGCTTCTTTCTGTGTAGAGTTTGCCTGGGTTGTATTCTGCTTCTTTCTGTGTAGAGTTTGCCTGGGTTTTCTTCTGCTTCTTTCTGTGTAGAGTTTGCCTGGGTTTTCTTCTGCTTCTTTCTGTGTAGAGTTTGCCTGGGTTTTATTCTGCTTCTTTCTGTGTAGAGTTTGCCTGGGTTGTATTCTGCTTCTTTCTGTGTAGAGTTTGCCTGGGTTTTCTTCTGCTTCTTTCTGTGTAGAGTTTGCCTGGGTTTTCTTCTGCTTCTTTCTGTGTAGAGTTTGCCTGGGTTTTCTTCTGCTTCTTTCTGTGTAGAGTTTGCCTGGGTTTTCTTCTGCTTCTTTCTGTGTAGAGTTTGCCTGGGTTTTCTTCTGCTTCTTTCTGTGTAGAGTTTGCCTGGGTTGTATTCTGCTTCTTTCTGTGTAGAGTTTGCCTCGGTTGTATTCTGCTTCTTTCTGTGTAGAGTTTGCCTGGGTTTTCTTCTGCTTCTTTCTGTGTAGAGTTTGCCTGGGTTTTCTTCTGCTTCTTTCTGTGTAGAGTTTGACTGGGTTGTATTCTGCTTCTTTCTGTGTAGAGTTTGCCTGGGTTTTCTTCTGCTTCTTTCTGTGTAGAGTTTGCCTGGGTTTTCTTCTGCTTCTTTCTGTGTAGAGTTTGCCTGGGTTTTCTTCTGCTTCTTTCTGTGTAGAGTTTGCCTGGGTTGTATTCTGCTTCTTTCTGTGTAGAGTTTGCCTGGGTTGTATTCTGCTTCTTTCTGTGTAGAGTTTGACTGGGTTTTCTTCTGCTTCTTTCTGTGTAGAGTTTGCCTGGGTTGTATTCTGCTTCTTTCTGTGTAGAGTTTGCCTGGGTTGTATTCTGCTTCTTTCTGTGTAGAGTTTGCCTCGGTTTTCTTCTGCTTCTTTCTGTGTAGAGTTTGCCTGGGTTTTCTTCTGCTTCTTTCTGTGTAGAGTTTGCCTGGGTTTTCTTCTGCTTCTTTCTGTGTAGAGTTTGCCTGGGTTTTCTTCTGCTTCTTTCTGTGTAGAGTTTGACTGGGTTTTCTTCTGCTTCTTTCTGTGTAGAGTTTGCCTCGGTTGTATTCTGCTTCTTTCTGTGTAGAGTTTGCCTGGGTTGTATTCTGCTTCTTTCTGTGTAGAGTTTGCCTGGGTTTTCTTCTGCTTCTTTCTGTGTAGAGTTTGACTGGGTTTTCTTCTGCTTCTTTCTGTGTAGAGTTTGCCTGGGTTTTCTTCTGCTTCTTTCTGTGTAGAGTTTGACTGGGTTTTCTTCTGCTTCTTTCTGTGTAGAGTTTGCCTGGGTTGTATTCTGCTTCTTTCTGTGTAGAGTTTGCCTGGGTTTTCTTCTGCTTCTTTCTGTGTAGAGTTTGCCTGGGTTTTCTTCTGCTTCTTTCTGTGTAGAGTTTGCCTGGGTTGTATTCTGCTTCTTTCTGTGTAGAGTTTGCCTCGGTTTTCTTCTGCTTCTTTCTGTGTAGAGTTTGACTGGGTTGTATTCTGCTTCTTTCTGTGTAGAGTTTGCCTGGGTTTTCTTCTGCTTCTTTCTGTGTAGAGTTTGCCTGGGTTGTATTCTGCTTCTTTCTGTGTAGAGTTTGCCTGGGTTGTATTCTGCTTCTTTCCGTGTAGAGTTTGCCTGGGTTGTATTCTGCTTCTTTCTATGTAGAGTTTGCCTGGGTTGTATTCTGCTTCTTTCTGTGTAGAGTTTGCCTGGGTTGTATTCTGCTTCTTTCTGTGTAGAGTTTGCCTGGATTTTCTTCTGCTTCTTTCTGTGTAGAGTTTGCCTGGGTTTTCTTCTGCTTCTTTCTGTGTAGAGTTTGCCTGGGTTGTATTCTGCTTCTTTCTGTGTAGAGTTTGCCTGGGTTTTCTTCTGCTTCTTTCTGTGTAGAGTTTGCCTGGGTTTTCTTCTGCTTCTTTCTGTGTAGAGTTTGCCTGGGTTTTCTTCTGCTTCTTTCTGTGTAGAGTTTGCCTGGGTTGTATTCTGCTTCTTTCTGTGTAGAGTTTGCCTCGGTTGTATTCTGCTTCTTTCTGTGTAGAGTTTGCCTGGGTTTTCTTCTGCTTCTTTCTGTGTAGAGTTTGCCTGGGTTGTATTCTGCTTCTTTCTGTGTAGAGTTTGCCTGGGTTGTATTCTGCTTCTTTCTGTGTAGAGTTTGCCTGGGTTTTCTTCTGCTTCTTTCTGTGTAGAGTTTGCCTGGGTTGTATTCTGCTTCTTTCTGTGTAGAGTTTGCCTGGGTTGTATTCTGCTTCTTTCTGTGTAGAGTTTGCCTGGGTTTTCTTCTGCTTCTTTCTGTGTAGAGTTTGCCTGGGTTTTCTTCTGCTTCTTTGTGTAGAGTTTGCCTGGGTTTTCTTCTGCTTCTTTCTGTGTAGAGTTTGCCTGGGTTTTCTTCTGCTTCTTTCTGTGTAGAGTTTGCCTGGGTTTTCTTCTGCTTCTTTCTGTGTAGAGTTTGACTGGGTTGTATTCTGCTTCTTTCTGTGTAGAGTTTGCCTGGGTTTTCTTCTGCTTCTTTCTGTGTAGAGTTTGCCTGGGTTTTCTTCTGCTTCTTTGTGTAGAGTTTGCCTGGGTTTTCTTCTGCTTCTTTCTGTGTAGAGTTTGCCTGGGTTGTATTCTGCTTCTTTCTGTGTAGAGTTTGCCTGGGTTTTCTTCTGCTTCTTTCTGTGTAGAGTTTGACTGGGTTGTATTCTGCTTCTTTCTGTGTAGAGTTTGCCTGGGTTTTCTTCTGCTTCTTTCTGTGTAGAGTTTGACTGGGTTTTCTTCTGCTTCTTTCTGTGTAGAGTTTGCCTGGGTTGTATTCTGCTTCTTTCTGTGTAGAGTTTGCCTGGGTTTTCTTCTGCTTCTTTCTGTGTAGAGTTTGCCTGGGTT
Source organism: Poromitra crassiceps (assembly GCF_964638095.1). Taxonomy (NCBI): domain Eukaryota; kingdom Metazoa; phylum Chordata; class Actinopteri; order Beryciformes; family Melamphaidae; genus Poromitra; species Poromitra crassiceps. The sequence continues at coordinate 13,581,033 of NC_139623.1, forward strand.
TTCTTCTGCTTCTTTCTGTGTAGAGTTTGCCTGGGTTGTATTCTGCTTCTTTCTGTGTAGAGTTTGCCTCGGTTGTATTCTGCTTCTTTCTGTGTAGAGTTTGCCTGGGTTTTCTTCTGCTTCTTTCTGTGTAGAGTTTGCCTGGGTTTTCTTCTGCTTCTTTCTGTGTAGAGTTTGCCTGGGTTGTATTCTGCTTCTTTCTGTGTAGAGTTTGCCTCGGTTTTCTTCTGCTTCTTTCTGTGTAGAGTTTGACTGGGTTGTATTCTGCTTCTTTCTGTGTAGAGTTTGCCTGGGTTTTCTTCTGCTTCTTTCTGTGTAGAGTTTGCCTGGGTTGTATTCTGCTTCTTTCTGTGTAGAGTTTGCCTGGGTTTTCTTCTGCTTCTTTCTGTGTAGAGTTTGCCTGGGTTTTCTTCTGCTTCTTTCTGTGTAGAGTTTGCCTGGGTTTTCTTCTGCTTCTTTCTGTGTAGAGTTTGACTGGGTTTTCTTCTGCTTCTTTCTGTGTAGAGTTTGCCTGGGTTGTATTCTGCTTCTTTCCGTGTAGAGTTTGCCTGGGTTGTATTCTGCTTCTTTCTATGTAGAGTTTGCCTGGGTTTTCTTCTGCTTCTTTCTGTGTAGAGTTTGCCTGGGTTGTATTCTGCTTCTTTCCGTGTAGAGTTTGCCTGGGTTGTATTCTGCTTCTTTCTGTGTAGAGTTTGCCTGGGTTTTCTTCTGCTTCTTTCTGTGTAGAGTTTGCCTGGGTTTTCTTCTGCTTCTTTCCGTGTAGAGTTTGCCTGGGTTGTATTCTGCTTCTTTCTGTGTAGAGTTTGCCTGGGTTTTCTTCTGCTTCTTTCTGTGTAGAGTTTGCCTGGGTTTTCTTCTGCTTCTTTGTGTAGAGTTTGCCTGGGTTTTCTTCTGCTTCTTTCTGTGTAGAGTTTGCCTGGGTTTTCTTCTGCTTCTTTCTGTGTAGAGTTTGCCTGAGTTTTCTTCCAAGATTACAGACTCAGACTCTACTAGAGCCCGTTCAGACCTGGTATTTAAACGGCCCAGTTCTGCTCCGATCTCAGTGAAATACAGGTCTGAATGCACCCAATGCACATTGAGCTCTGATCGTTTGAGTCCACCTTCGGAGGTGGCCTGGGCGGCCCACATGTGGCTGGATTCTTGTGTGTGTCTGAACAGCAATGTGACCTAGGAGGCATTAAGAACCACATATACTCTACTGACCTCCTCTGCATAACAAAGGGGATCCTGGCTCAGTTAATGACATCATTATGCAACTCTCTCCTAACATTGATTAGTTCTGAGCTCAAATTAAACAGTAAAATAATTATCTTTTCTTTTCTATTTTGTTTATTTCTTCTTCTTTTCTTTTCTTTTTCTTTTTCTTTTTCTTTTTCAATTGGTTTATTTTTGTTTCACATATCTTTTCTGTGGGCACTGGCTTATTCGGCTCTGCCACTCCAGCCCAAAGCTCGGATGGGTGGGTTTGGGGGGGTTAGAAGGCACTGTGGGTTGGGCTGTTGGGTTTGATTTTTGGGGTAGAGGATGAGGGGAAAAAAGGAAGAGGAAAATGATCACTTAATACAAATATGTGCAAACTCTGTTACTGCATGTTTATACAAACGTGTATATTGTTTTCTGTATCTTATAAGTCCACGTATACACTGCTCTGTCTGCTTATGAATCTTGTGAATAAAAATAGTTATTAAAAAACATAACCTTTTATAATACAGTCTAGAATAAAACATGAGCGAATTTATGCCAAAAAAATGTTTTTTATTTTATTTCAATAGATTTACTTCAATGAAACGTCTTATTTAAAAAGAAAGTGAAAAGTAATATTGCAAAAACAGTTAGGCTACATAAGATGTTAATAGGCTATTCTGCAGACTGGTTTACAAACTGTATTGTGTATTATAATTTTCGTTTTAAATGGTTACATTTTAAATGAGTGCAATTAAGATAAGATAAGATAAGATAAGATAACTTTATTGTCATTGTAGGCGAGCATACAATGGAATTCATAATGCAACTCCACATGGTGTAACATAGAACAAGTAAAAACGATATCAATAAAATCTGTACCATGAACACATTCACATTCAGAAAATATATTATGGTTCAATGTGATGAGCCCAGCGAATAAATGAACTCTCTGTGGTAAATATCCACACTCTGTGTCTACCTTGATGGCTGTGTCAGAAACATCTGGACCGTCATGTAGGATCTTCACGGTCAAGAGGGGAACAATCAGAAAGGGAAAAACAGGTCACATTATTGAGCCAATGAATATCTTCTCTTGTAATGTGAACTAGGGCATTCACGACTAGTGAATTTTACTAGTCGACTAGTCGTCCCTAAAGGTAGTCGACTAGTCGATTAATCGTTTTTAATTGTTTTTAATAATTTTTTTTTTTTTTTTTTTTTTTTTTTTTTTTTTAAATCTTTAAGAAAGAACATGAGGTATTTACACGACATACATGGACTATCATATCCCATATCCCATATCCCCCACAAAGAACATCAAAACACAACAAAACAAAACAAGAAGACTGCATAAGATACACAATAATCCAAGAACAAACAAGACTATTGGACAAACAACCAAACAAAAACAATGCATTCAGCTCCTATCCTGATAAGCCTAATGACACTGGGGTAAAAAGTTCTTAAAGTCAAACTCTGTATGTGGTTGCCATATTTGGGGGATGTCTAAGAATCTGCCTTTGCTCTTGTAGTAAATGTTATCCAACGTATGGTAGCTTGAGAGTTCATTCCACCAGTGAACTACAGCTGGGGGATTGGATGCTTTCCAATTTAAAGCTATCATTTCCTAGCTGCCAACAGGGCAAGATCTATGTATTTACTTTGAATGCATTGTTTTTGTTTGGTTGTTTGTCCAATAGTCTTGTTTGTTCTGGGATTATTGTGTATCTTATGCAGTTTTCTTGTTTTGTTGTGTTTTGATGTTCTTTGTGGGGGATATGGGATATGATAGTCCATGTATGTCGTGTAAATACCTCATGTTCTTTCTTAAAGATAAAAAAAAAAAAAAAAAAAAAAAAAAAAAAAAAAAAAAAAAAAAAAAAAAAAAAAATTTGTGCTAAAACGACTAGTCGACTACTAAGCACAGTGTCGACTAGTGGTTTTACTAGTCGACTAGTCGACTAGTCGACTAGTCTGTGAATGCCCTAATGTGAACGGAGTTTATTAACGGGCAGGACAATTTCCACACTGTGGCAAGCCTAATACCCATCCAATAAGTCAGTAATAATTGCAGCTGTAAATTACAGCTGCAATTATTACTGACATATAACAGCCTGTAATGTTTCTAGAATAATTCAATGGTATTAATTGCCAAACAAAAAAGCCGTGGCAGCCAGCACTAAATTGCCCATAACTAAATTGCCCATAGGTGTCTACTAGGGCTGGATATTGCTACTGATTTCCCAATTCAATTTGGTACGATTCGATATCGATATTTCAGTTACAATACCAATTTTGCTTGGATATGAAAGAGGTTCTCAAAGAACTAATGCTGCAAATTGTACAAGGAACCCTCTAACCTGGTGCATTATTAAAAATATGAATGTTTCCAGATGTTTACGAGATGTTTACGAGCTAACCAAAATACCACCGAGTCTAACGGGGTTCAAGCTTCAAGCAGCCGTCCAAAGGTAAAGACATTATATTAAAAGATCGCTAATGCACATCCCGACCCGTAGCTGTCCTCACGAACAGCAGCTGAATAGAGACCCAGGTTACATTGAACATCTATGTGACTTTTGTCAGCTGATCTCCGAAGGACGCACAAAATCAAATATTGCTCTCATTGATATCTACTTCTCTTTGAGTCGCTGTGTTCGGTATTCTGCATAATCTGGGTTGTAAAACTGGCATAATGTCAGTGTGAGAAGTATAAAGAAATGGAGAAGAATTAAATTAATGTTAAATTAAATTCTGCCACAGGAGACACTAAACGGATATTTTCATTTTCATTTTATGATAAGTTCTCTGAAATCACTTTGAAACGGCAAGTGGAACTGTCATGTGAATTAAGGTAACATGGTGCAGGCTCTCTGAGGGCGACGAAACTGTTTTTATTATAAATTATTGACCCCACCGCCCACCGCAGTGGAGCTAAACAATAATTTATCTTTCCCACCCATGTGTTAGATTTGAACAATGTCCACTGCGAACAAATCCCACAGAGATGGGCTGGCAGAACACAAAACAGGCCTACACGCACGCACACACATAAACACATGCACGCACGCACGCACGCACGCACACGCACACGCACACACACACACACACACACACACACACACACACACACACACACACACACACACACACACACACACACACACACAATGTTGTTGTTGATATTAACACCATTTTCTGAGCCTGTGCCTCAGCTCCAGAAGCAGAAGCATAATCAGGTGCTAATAACAAGCCTGTGATGCTTACAAGCTGTTGCAAAGTGATTTATACGTGTGTGTGTATGTGTGTGTGTGTGTGTGTGTGTGTGTGTGTGCGCACGTGTGTGTGTGTGTGTCATGTGTGTGTGTGTGTGTGTGTGTGTGTGTATGTGTGTGTGTGTGTGTGTGTGTGCGCACGTGTGTGTCAGACACACGCACGCCAGATGCACATATGGTAGTCTGTGACGTGTCTAATGATAGCAGCGTAGCGGCCATATGCTGAGCACCACAACAGAGAAGAGTGGCCTAGCATTAATAAACTGTACCGACGTGAGCATCAGGAATCCTACACATGAAGACTATAGAGCTCAATAGTCACGTGACTTTCCGTGACGTTTCCAGCCCCGCAAGAGAGTTCCCTGTTCATTTGATCCATAGACGTTTCGAGAAAAAAAATCCTTATATAACGACTCGTTATTAACGAGTTTTAAGGCTGGAACCAAGCCAACCCGTGACCTACTGAAACGTGAGTGACCATAAAACATTTCACTTCGAGCAAAAACGAAAAATAAAAACGAAAATCGGATTATTTTCCCGTTTGTTATTTTTTGTTTTTGCTCCAACTGAAATGTTTTATGGTCACTCACGTTTCAGTAGCTCACGGGTTGGCTTGGTTCCAGCCTTGAAACTCGTTATATATGGATCTTTCTAAATGTCTATGGAGCATGGTGGCTTGGAGGTGGCTCCCGGAGCTGGAAACGTCACAGAGTAAAGTGTACCGACGTGAGCGTTAGGAGTCCTACACGTGAAGACAATACAGTGTCAGTTGAAAAGGCAGCTGTTTTGATAAAACCCACACACCAGCATTCAACTGTCGCTAGGCGGGACAGAGGAGCAGCGGGGTGGAGAGTTGCTGCATCGGCAAGAAAAGTGTCCATTGTGGCTGCTCACTGAGCATAAATGATGCTTATTGTTGAGTTTTTGATGATGAATATTGTTACGGGTTTTGACCTAGAACACACTAACAACTTAGTGTTATGATGATGACTATGATGATGAATATTGTTACGGGTTTTGACCTAGAACACACTAACAACTTAGATCAATAAGAGGCTTTCCTCACATTTGTGTGTAGAAGGCAGGGATGGCTTTTCTGCCATGCCTTTTCATAAAAAACAATTGTGGAGAAATAAGAGAAGGTCTTGATAGTGACGCTTTGACTCACTGTAGCAGCCGGAGCGGAACAGGCAACATAGAGCCGTTGCTTCAACAAACTGCAGAGAGGACACAGAATTATGCTGATTCCATCCGTAGAGAGAGAGAGCGAGAGACATCCGTAGAGAGAGAGAGAGCGAGAGACATCCGTAGAGAGAGAGCGAGAGACATCCGTAGAGAGAGAGCGAGAGAGAGAGAGAGAGTCTTTAATTGAGGTTTTTATCCATTTAAGCTGTCACTAAGAGGCCAACTGTGAAACCTTTTAACCACTCTCCTCTCAGTAATGACACACATCACAGAGGAAATATGTTTGTGTCAAAGCGTCGGTGTGAATGTGTGTGTGTGTGTGTGTGTGTGTGTGTGTGTGTGTGTGTGTGTGTGTGCGCGTGTGCGTGTGTGTGCACGCGTGTGTGCGTGTGCATGTGTGTGTGTTAGTGTTCATGAAGCAGGAGGGTAATTATGCGGAAATTGGGAAATGGCTAAGTGAATTATGACCTTGTTTCAGCAGAAAGCTTTAATCAGGCCCAGCCAGCCAGGGTAGGCAGGCAGACAGAAACGCTCGCTACAGAAGCACAAGCAGCCGGTCAGTTAACACTGACACAAGCACAAGCAGCCGGTCAGTAACACTGACACAAGCACAAGCAGCCGGTCAGTTAACACTGACACAAGCACAAGCAGCCGGTCAGTTAACACTGACACAAGCACAAGCAGCCGGTCAGTTAACACTGACACAAGCACAAGCAGCCGGTCAGTTAACACTGACACAAGCACAAGCAGCCGGTCAGTTAACACTGACACAAGCACAAGCAGCCGGTCAGTTAACACTGACACAAGCACAAGCAGCCGGTCAGTTAACACTGACACAAGCACAAGCAGCCGGTCAGTTAACACTGACACAAGCACAAGCAGCCGGTCAGTTAACACTGGCACAAGCACAAGCAGCCGGTCAGTTAACACTGACACAAGCACAAGCAGCCGGTCAGTAACACTGACACAAGCACAAGCAGCCGGTCACTAACACTGACAGCTGACCTGTCTGTTGTGTCAGTGAAAAGCAAGCAAATCGATCAACCAATCGATCAATCGATCATTCACAAAATACCATTCATATCCATGAAACATCTGTGGCAAGTTGGCACCCCAGTACAAAGCATCTCATTCTTTTATTCTTATTTTGTTATTCTCGTAGTTGTCCTGGTAGTTCTGTTTCAAGTGTAAAGCTTTCTGTTCTGTGTGTGTGTGTGTGTGTGTCTGTGTGTGTGTGTGTGTGTGTGTGTGAGAGAGAGAGAGAGAGAGAGAGAGAGAGACAGCGTGATTCTGTTGCTCACTTGTCCTCAGATTTCCTCTGTTCCTACTGTTCAGGTGTGTGTGGGCGGGTGCATATGTCTGTGTGTCCATCTCTTTGTTCAGGTGTGTGTGTTTGTGTGTGCATGTGCGTGTGTGTGTGTGTGTGTGTCTAGGGTCATAGTAGTGCTCGTGTGTGTCGCTGTGTCTGAGGCAGTGAGTCTCTGTTGGTTCTGCTCTGGCTGTTTCTGTGAGCGGTTTCTCCTCTCACCATCACCCTGCTCTGCGCTCCTCTTCCTTCCTTCCCTTCTTCTTCCTTGCGCTCGCCTCCTCGCCATCATCACTTCCTTCTCTGCGTCCTCATACTGAGGTCTCTCTTCAAAGGAGACAATAGTTGGGTTTCCATCCAAATGTATCCAAATTGTAACTGAATTTTGAAAATTGGCAAAAGAAAATGCTAAATGATGTGCCTTCATCCACTACTGTTATGCAAATATTAGGAGTTGATACGTGCCTTCACTGCCTTTTGCAATGCTGGCAGACGTGTGCATTATGTGCAGGCAGCGTCCGAGCTCGAAGAAAAACATCTGTTCATTTAAAGTTTCTTGATGATCCACAAAGCTACACGATGAAATGGATTACCAGACGAGACTCTTCAATTCAGCATATAATCCACCGAGGAGTTGCTGTAATTGAATAAAATATCAATTCTAGAAGTGAGTCGCCTGTTAAGTCTTCTGCAGTTAAAACACGTCTCTAAACCTTCACATTGTGCCTAAATATGTGCAGCTTACTTACCTTACAAGAGTATTTAGTCTATGCTCACATGTAGAGTGCATCCTACTGATTCATAACACGCTTTCAGCATGTTTTACGCCAGTCAGGGTGTAAGTAAGGCATGAACATGAACAAGGTAAAGGGACATTATGGTACTGTGGAAGTTAAAGAGACATTATGGTACTGTGGGAGTTAAAGGATGGGTTTTCCGTGGGGAATATGAATATATATTAAATCTCACGCCCCTAAGGTTTTCGAATCCGTTGAAATTTTTGAAATTGGATATTCACTGCCAGAGATATCAAGCATCTCTCACATATTTTTTGGGCCAGCCGACGCGTTTCGCGTCATCTGGCCTAAGTCCGCCTTGCGGAAGTCGTGCACCTATGAACTACAACTGTTGTTGGCCATGGTCCCGCCTCTAGAGGTCCTCCACGCCCCTTCAGAGGCCTTGACCAAAACAAAAACGCAGCCATCTTGTCAACCGCCTAGCCTGCTGTAGCTAATATTAGCTTCCCATAGTTCCTTGCAAAGAGACCATTATCTCGGGAACGGAAGCACTAATCGACACGGGACTGGCGGCATTGGAAAGCTCGTCAAATTTTACATCTAGTAGTAGGTGGGTTGAAGTAACGAAATCAACGCTGAGCAATGTACCCGTTTTTACACATTTTTACAGAAAATAGTTACAACATCAGATGCGCGTAACTCCTACGAAAATGCCTTAAAATGCATGAAAATTTTTTTATGAAGACATCTCCCGACATATATACTACCGTTTACATTTGGTGCAATTTGGAGGCAATTGATTTTCGATTTATTTTCGATTTATTTCTTCTTCTCTCCATGTCTTCTCTCCATGTCTTCTTCTTCTTTGAGTTTTATGGCGGTTGGCAAACATATATGTGCATTACCGCCACCTACTGGAGTTTGATATCAGCCAAACGCCTGAGGGGTGGGCATGGAAACGAAGGCCACGCGAGCCCAGTGCATTGTGGGAAATGTAGTATTTCGAGTCCCCGCACCCCCCCCCCCACCACCCCCCCCCCCCCACACACACAGAGTGGATTTCTGGTGATATCTCAGGCTGTAAACAACCAATTTCAAAAATTTCAACGGATTCTAAAACCTTAGGGGCGTGAGATTTAATATATATTCATATTCCCCACGGAAAACCCGGCCTTTAAAGATACATTATGGTACTGTGGAAGTTAAAGATACATTATGGTACTGTGGAAGTTAAAGAGACATTAT
>NC_139623.1:13594965-13597465 GCF_964638095.1 Poromitra crassiceps
ACACACACACACTCACACACACACACACACTCACACACACACACACACACGTGCGCGCGCTGAAAACTCGTTTCACAGGGACAATTTCTGTCATTACCTCCCACAGATTCCTCAAGGGAGTACATTGTTATTTTCCTCCATGCAGCTCTGATCAAATAAAGTGGAGCAAAGAGGGAGCACACACTCCTGCACACACACACACACACACACACACACACACACACACACACACACACACACACACACACACACACACACACACACACACACACACACACACACACACACACACACACACACACACACACACACACACACACAGCACAGGCTTATATGTGCACCAAACCGTGATTAAATCAAACGCAGGACGATGATATCCATCTGCCCACTCGCTGAGTCTGTTGTAATGTCACACGCCGTGTTTTCTCCCTCATGATAAATGGTAAATATGAGCGTGTGTTGCATCACGCCGCGCAACTTTCTACAGTATCGCTTCAGATAATCGGCTCCGTGACACCGTGACACCCTCCTCTTAGAGCAAATGGGGTTGCAGAGATTGGAGTGGATAGAGCAAGGTCCCAGTTTAGCGTCGTTGGGCCTATCTGTTGTCGCCGGAGAGAAAAAGACAGAGAAAGAGAAGACAACAAGAAAGAGCAGACAGAGAAAAAGATCATTGATGGAGGGCGCAGGCAGGGGAAGGAGGGAGGGGGCTGGAGAATAGGAAAGGGACGGCTCTGCAGAACAGTGCTGCCAAAAAACCAGGGTCAATTGTGATGAAAATGGCCGTTCACAGGACTACAATAGTGGGTGAGTGACAGCACTAAAAGCAGTGTGGACGGGCTTATGCTGATCACTCAGGGCCTTGACTGGGTTCATCACAATACCCTGGAGATCTGTCCTTTCTGGGCTCGCAGGATCGCAGCGCGCCCACGCTCCCGAGCATTTGGCCCTGAAATGTCCCTGCTATTAGCATTTCAATACCGCCTGGGCTATTCCAGCGAGGAGCAGGGCCACTAGCGATAGCGTCTCCCGGTTAGCATCGCTCCTGTGTCTTCACGCGGCTATTCAGCAGGGAGTCAATGCTAACTCAATGCTAAGTGTGAATGGGAAGAAGTGTAAGCTCACTCCTGTAGCGCAGTGGTTCCCAAAGTGGGGGCCGGGACCCCCAGGGGGGTCACGAGATGATTTCCAGAATGTGTGAAATTGGCCTAAAGAATATGTGAAATACCAAATGTGTGAAATACAATTGAAAAACTTAGTGCTGCACGATTTGGGGGAAAGGTGCGATTAGCGATTACTGTGGACAATATTGCGATTTGCGATTGTGATTGCGATATAATAAACAAATGGTATCTAGGGATCGTGCCGGCATGAGTTTTTGACGGTATGATAACCTTGGACAAAAATACCACGGTTTCACGGTATCACAGACTAAAATACATGAAATATATTACAATTTAAAATATATTAAAACTAAATAAATAAAACAATTGGAAATAAAATTATCTTAAAAAAAAAAAAAACATATATTCTTCATCACAGCGGGTCATTTTACCCACTGTGCATTTAAACGTGCACTAGTTCTGCATAAGCACCTGCAGCTCGCTCCTTTTTCTACCGACTTTCTCACAAATCACACGGCTGTTTACATGTTGTTTCTGAATGGATAGCTAGTTATTAGCATAGCTAGCTGTTAGCGATCATGGATGTTCTCTCTCTCCCTCTCGGTAAGATCTTATGTTTGTGAACCTTGCTGCGCATAACTTTACTTATTTGCGGGAGAGCATGGGAGAAGTCTCCCGCTGGTGTTGATCCCCAGTGTGATGGCAGAGAAACGTGTGTTTGCTGCGTCGCGTGTAACGTTAGTTTAGAGGAGGCACACACACACACTCAAAAAGACGTGACAAAAAAATAATAATCGCACGCTTTTGCAGTTATGTAATCGCACGTGCTCACATCGCGATTGCGATTAGATTAATCGTGCAGCGCTAGAAAAACTATTAAAAGGAGAACATTTTACCCACAATTGTTTGTTTTGTTTACAAAATGTGCACTATCGTTAGTATGCTTCAACCACCTCTGGGCATAGTGGGGGTCGGGAGCCTCTGGCACCATTATTTTGGGGGTTGTGGGCTGAACATTTTGGAAACCCTTGCTGCAGTGTGAATCCATATGTGGCGGTGCGTTCAAACTGATGTTTGTGTGCATCTGTGTGTATGTGTGTCTGTATTACCTTTTTTACATCGAAAGTACCACAAATGTATTTTGTTACCCAGGAAAGCATCAGGGAACAGTGGCTGCAGCATCGCCTTTTAAACTTTTAGATCGCATTCTCAACCCCTTCAGTTTCTCCACGGCTGCAGGCTCTCTCTACCTCCCTCCCTTCTCCCCAATTCATCTTTTTTCAGTGGCTGGTACAGGGAGAAAAGCAGGAAGTGACGTTCACTTTGCCTCTCTATATTAGAGGAAATACGCTATGCACATTTATGCAAGTTTGCCA
>NC_139623.1:13599965-13607465 GCF_964638095.1 Poromitra crassiceps
ATATATATAGCACCTGGATTACATACATGTTTCACATAGGGTTGTGTTTGGATTTCAATGTTTTATTTTGCCCAATATTGAAATGTTTTACAATTGCATGTTGTGCTAACATAAACATTATTTCTATCTACCACTTTAGCCTATTTAGGCTGATTTGGTTGCTATTTCTTGTCAATGTAGTGGCCTCAATGCATGCTGGGAGATTTCGTTCACAGGTCCGCCTCCACAACGACCTGTGAACTCGCTGACGACAGCAGACGACGTGATGACGGTGGCATACGATGCTCTGCGAGAATACACTTGTAGTGTGGCCAGTCTCCCGACCAAGACATGTCGCGAATTTATGGCAGTATGATGGCCTCGTCTGACATGGTGACATCGTGAACGACAAAAAATATCGTGTAGTCTGATCCTGGCATAACCCTCACCTTCACATATTGTTTGACTTGTCTAACCCTAACCATAACAACCAACAACCTTAACACACAAATAAACATGCAATGAAACATGTTGAAAGAGTTGTATGTCTATTCTCCTGTTCCCCCTCATTCCGACGGGAGCTCAGCCTTCTTCGGGCCACAAGGAATTCTGGGTATTTCCGTTGTATTGGCAGACTTAGAAGCTCCCTTGAAAAGTCTTAATTTACCCAGAATGCATTGTACCGTAGTCCTGTTTACGGAGGTCAAGAACTAAACTGCTTTGTGCAATGGAGGAATTCAGATCTGAAGTCTGACTATTGGTTATATCTCATAGTCAGTCATAGTCAGTCTATCTTTGTGAAAGATACAGCCCAGATACAACACTGAGGGCGACTGAGCAGTGGCAGGTCTAACTATGACTATTTGATGTCAGTCTCTCTCTCTCTCTCTCTCTCTCTCTCTCACACACACACACACACACACACACACACACACACACACACACACACACACACAGACACAGCCTATCTGGTGTTGTGTGGCTGTGTGGTCACGGTCCATTTGGCTCGGAGTTCTGGTCACGGATAAAAAAGGCTTCCTTCTGGAGAGGGGGAAGAGTAGAGTCTTAAGGAGGCGAGGGGATGAGGGGGGAGGGCTAACAAGGGGGTTGGGGGAGAGAGGGAGTGCAGAGGGGACAGATAGAGGGTGGAGGTGGGGGGAGAGAGAGTGCAGAGGGGACAGATACAGGGTGGAGGTAGGGGGAGAGAGGGAGAGGGGAGAGGTAGAGGGTGGAGGTGGGCTGAGAGAGGGGAGAGGTAGAGGGTGGAGATGGTTTGAGAGAGAGAGGGGAGAGGTAGAGGGTGGAGATGGTTTGAGAGAGAGAGGGGAGAGGTAGAGGGTGGAGATGGTTTGAGAGAGAGAGGGGAGGTGGGATGAGAGAGGGGAGAGGTAGAGAGGGGAGGTGGGGTGAGAGAGGGGAGAGGTAGAGAGGGGAGGTAGGGTGAGAGAGGGGAGAGGTAGAAGGTGGAGGAGGCGGGTTTAGGAGTATGAAAGGGGACAGATAGAGGGTGGAGGTGAGTTGAGAGAGAGGGGAGAGGTAGAGGGTGGAGGTGGGGTGAGAGAGGGGACAGGTAGAGGGTGGAGGTGGGGTGAGAGAGGGGAGAGGTAGAGAGTGGAGGAGGTGGGTTTAGGAGTATAAAGGGGGACAGATAGAGGGTGGAGGTGGGGTGAGAGAGGGGAGAGGTAGAGGGTGGAGGTGGGGTGAGAGAGGGGAGAGGTAGAGGGTGGAGGAGGTGGGTTTAGGAGTATAAAGGGCTCCGTGGGGGTGGAGCTCCGCGAGTCTCCGCGAGTCACCGTGCGGACCTTGCGCTGGGGCAGGTGCTATTATACTCAGAAGTGATCAGCCAAGTGATCAGCATGTATTGTACAAGGTAATAGTGAGAACAGCCCGTGAAAAGTCGCAATGAAACGCTATTATGTGCAGTACTGAGTGCGCTTTCACTCTCAGTGTTCAGGGCTCAGTGGCTTGAAAGCGGCCATGTTTGGAGAGAAGCCGTGCGGAGGTCGCACTGTGAGAAAAAAAATCAGGCACACGGTGGGCGCCCTACGGAGGTAGCGAATAACCACGCCCAACAAATTTATGTCATTTGACGCGCCCGGCCCTCGCTCCACCCCCGCGCCCACGGCATGGTGAGCATAAAGCAGCCTTAAAGCCTGCGTTCCTTTGTTATTGGTGTATTCTGATGCTAAAGGCCTAAACAGACTCGTCCGTCAGAGCCTCGCCCCGCCCTCCCCGTATGGCGGCGGGTGGAGCGCCGTCATGCGGGGAGGGGGTGCCGTCGGCTGACGGGGGCTGCTCGAAAATGTAACTCAGCGGCGACGATACGTGCGTGACGTCAGCTGCACGAGAGTTGTGATTGGCCGTTGCCTTGGCTCATCGTTGTAAAGTCGCCTTCAAAGCATGACGTTAGATTATAACGAACTAGTTGTGTGGCTTAGCCTTCCCAAATGTTGAGGGTCGTTTTTTAGAATTTAATATATAGAATTGGGAACGTTACATTCAATTTCATTCAGACTGCCTTGCACTCAATCGCAGCCATTTTCCCACGGAGCTCCCACAGGAGGAGGGAGGGTGGGAGGAGTGAGGGTGTAGTGACGTCCTAGCATGTAGGGCTAGCTGGCGCCGGCAGACGGCGAGACGGCTCCAATTCGAGACGGACGGACGAGTCTGTTTAGGCCTTAAGTGTGAACGCTGGGCCCCGACTGCTCTGAGAGAGACAAGCCTTTGATAGGCACAACCAAGCTTGGGTCGGATCCCTCGCATGCCATTCATATGTATATCTGTGTGTTTGTGTGTGTGTGTGTGTGTGTGTGTGTGTGCGTGCGTGTGTGTGTGTGTGTGTGTTGTGTGTGTGTGTGTGTGTGTGTGTGTGTGTGTGTGTGCGTGCGTGCGTGTGTGCGCGTGTGTGTGTGTTTGTGTGCGTGCGTGCGTGTCTGTGTCTGTATAGAGACACTGCGGAGCGTGTCATCATTCAGAAACCACGCCCAAAACGGGGGGAAACAAAAACTCCCCCCAATCCTGGTGTTCTCCTATGTCACGTGTTCAGGATCAGGATCAGGATATACTTTATTGTCCCCGAGAGGAAATTTGTCTTGGACAACAGTGCTACATACAGCTGCATCATAAAAAAGAGGACAACACAAATGACAAAGTGACATAACAGGAACAACAAAGGTCTACACATTTTTTCGTGAAGAGATGCACCTTACATGTGAAGTGCATGAAATTGTATTGCAACTGACCCGTCAAAGGAAAAGACCCATAAAATAAAGAATTGCACTGAGGATAAAAGATGACATGTGCAAAGAAATGGGCGGGAGACTAGATAAAGTGACCTATGCTACTGTGCAAAAGTGGCTTACAAATTAAAACAAATGGTAATAAAAGCAATTTGATAATAAAACCAATAAAATAGTAAGACCACAGCATGATCACGTTTAAGAAAAATGATAAAGTGCATTATTGAAATGGAAATTTAAAATAATAATAGAATAAAAATAATAAAATAATAAAAAGGTTCAAATAGAAAATTATAAAACAGATCCCATAAGTTTTTAGAATGTTTAGATTAAGCAGGTCGTTTGTTCAGGAGCGCGATTGATGTTGGGAGGAAGGAGAGCTTGTAGCGATTAGACTTGTACCTACATGCTCTGTATCGCCTTCCAGAAGGTAAGAGTTCATATTCTGAGAATAGAATATGAGAGGAGTCATCCAGAATGCGATGAGACTGCTTGATCACAGCTTCCTCAAAGATTGATTGAAGGGACGGGTAGTTTTTTATTCCTATCACCTTCATGGCAGCTTTCACCATCCTTTCGAGCTTGGATTTACTTTGGATGGTGAGGGAGCCGAACCAGGAAGCTAAGCTGTATCTGATCAGGCTACCGAGGACGGCATTGTAGAAAGTTAGCATGTTTGTGCTGCTCACGGCGGAGGAAGTGAAGCCTTTGAGCTAGTTTTCCGCACAGGAAATCAACATGCATGCTCCATTTAAGTTGGTTATCAAATTGGACTCCCAGATATTTATATGAGCCGACCTGCTCAATTACAATATCATCAATGATAATGGGGGCGTGTACACTCACTCCACGGGGGTCAAAGATCATCTCTTTGGTTTTGGAGATGTTCAGGGTGAGATGATTCTGTTTACACCAGGCCCAGAAAGAGTCAATCTCATTGGAATACACTGATGGGCAATCACCGGCTCGCAACAGGCTTAAAATAATAGTGTCGTCAGAGAATTTGATGACAAAGTTGTTGGGCTGACTGCTTCGACATTCATTTGTGTAAACTGTGAATAGAAAAGGGGAACTCACAGAACCTTGAGGTACTCCAGTGCTACAGTATTTTACTTCGGACAGTGTCCCGTTTATACAAACCTGCTGAGGCCTGTTCGTTAAAAGACTGTGAAACCATTTTACAATGGAGGGATTTACATTTAAATTCATTCACTTTTTGACAAGCAGCAGTGGGCAAACGGTGTCAAATGCAGCACTAAAATCTGCAAATAGGACCCTGGCATAGGCCTTGGGGTCTTCCAGGTGCTTACTGATCAGATGTGACACGCTGATTATGGCATCTTCCGTGCTACGCCCCTCTTTATAGGCGAATTGGAGGGGATCAAGACTGGAGGAAACCATAGGTTTTACCATGCTCACAACAATCTTTTCGAAGCACTTCATGACAGAGCTAGTTAAGGCTATTGGTCTAAAGTGCTTGTTTTCGGTGGGACAGGAGATCTTTGGAACAGGTATAATTTTGGACTTCTTCCAAAGATCCGGAACAATATGGCTCTCTAAAGACAGATTAAAAATGGGGCACCATGCATCAGTCAGTTAATCAGAACAATATTTGTACAAGCATGCAGGTAAGCCATCAGGCCCTGTGGAATGCTTATTCTGAACCTTTTTAAAAGCTAACTGTACCTGTCGGGGGACAATTTCCAGCCCACCTGAAGGATCAACAAGAGAGTTGGACATTTCACTCATTGCTGAAGAAGAAGAGTTCGTAGAATCATGTCTCAAAAAGAAATTATTAAGATCGTTAGCATGATCAAGATCATTCATTGTCACAATATGCTTTTTACTAGAAGTCATGTTTGTAATCTTTTTCATAGAGTCCCAGAGTTTTTTATTGTCCATTTTACTGAAACTTTGTTCGATCGCTCTTCGATGTTTATCTCTGGCCTTCCTCAACATCATGTTCAGTTCTCTTTGTGCATTTGCCACACCCGCCCGGTCCTTATTCCTGATGGCCAGTTTCTTTTTGTTGATGCAGGCTTTGACCTCCTTGGTGATATGTGGCTTATTGTTCGGATAGTGGACAATGTCTTTTTTTGGGACGATACTATCCATGCAAAAGTTGATATAGTCAGTGGTTGTCTCGGTAGACTCATTTATGTCCGGTTGGTGGAAGATGCTCCAGTCCGTACAGGAGAGGCAGCCTCTCAATGTCTCAACACTGTCCTCTGTCCATTGCAGCACCGACTTGTGTTGGGGCTTGCTGGATTTGAGCACTGATTTATAAGTGGGCATGAGGTGGACAGTCAGGTGGTCAGAGTTTGAAAGAGGGGGAAGAGTTTTAGCTTTAAAAGCCTCCTTTATGTTGCTGTAACATTTATCTAAAACTTTATCATTGCGTGTACCGCATTTGACAAATTGATAGAACCCAGGTAATACTGACTCAAGGTGACAGTGATTTAAATCCCCTAAGACCAAAACAGGAGCCCCAGGGGTGCGCATGAGTTGGTTGTGCACACTTTCTGCTATGCCATTTGCTGCTCTGGCAGCATTCCCACTCGGGGGTACATACACTGCGCAGATGACAATGTTACCAAATTCTCTGGGCAGATAAAAAGGTCGCATAGATATGCAGAGCAATTCAAGGTCCGGGTCACATCCCTGCACACAAAGATCATATATAGGGAAGATGAACACTCTAACTTACTTCCTTGACAGCTAGATCCACATCTTTCTTCTCGCCAATTCTCAATGGCCTCCTTGTTTTGCTCGAGAGTACAAAAAAACTTTAATTGGCAATTTTTTTACATTTGTTGTGTGCACAGCCCACCACACAACAGTTTTTAGCTATGTTTAATTCAAGGAAAATTACACTGGTGTTTGGAAGTGAATGGGGAGCTTCGCCCTGTGATGGGCGTGGCCTATTTCATGCCGTGTCTCTATGCGTGCATGCATGTTTGTACGGTATGCACAGAGCAATTTAGAGAGAGAGTGACGTCAGTGGAGGACCAAAATGCGTGACTCATTCGCCAATGAACAGCCAGGAAGGGGTCTCGCGCTACTTTTGAATGCTAAAATAAAGCTGATAATGTACAATTTGATTTAAAAAAAAAACTTGTTTTAGCCATTCGCGTAAGCAATAGATTGGTCTGATTTCCATATCAAGGTAACCATGTTTTATGCTGTTTCCATATCAATGTAACCATGTGTTAGCCTTGTAACAACGCATTATGTAATAACTGCACATTATGTAATAAAATCGCAAAATGTAATAAAATCTCACTTTCAATATGTAGGCTAATAACGACGCATTATGTAATAATATGCACAATATGTAATAAATCGCCTGAATGCAATATGTAATAACGTTTGATGCATTTTGTAATACATTTATTACATATTGCGCAAATTATTACATAATGTGGGGGTTGCACCTTTTTCTGGTTGAAAATGTAATAAGTGACGCATTATGTAACAAAATTAGAAAATGCACTGACATTGTCATTGGGGGGGAGTAGGCTAATAAATATATTTGACCATAAAAAGCATTTTAACAGAGTGTTGACCCGTGCCAATTAACCCAGAATGCGCAAATCTCTCTGTCCTCTAGGCTTGCCGTGGTACTAGGTGTTACCGGTGTTAGACGGTGGTGAGACATACACCGATTACATAACGTGCCCACCGGTAACACCTTCAACTCCACCGGCTCGTGACAGTTTCAGCATGTGCTCAGCTACGCTATTGATGCTAATATGTTAGCTAAACCTCCGCACACATTGATGGTAATAGTTAGCATTGATTAATTAGCTGTGATAAAAGCACATGCTGATGCTACTCAGCTATCGTCATTGCCTGACTTACTGCTGCTTGCTGGTCACGTTAATCCCATGGCCAGAAAAAATCACCAGATTTGTGGCTAATGACGTTAGTTTATTTTCTCCAGGAGGAGAGTCTGTCCCCAGTGTTTAACGTTATGTGAGGCTGACAGACAGCGCTCACAACAGCGCGCAGCAGCAGGGATGGGAGGGTCTGACTGACTGGGGGAGAAACATGGTGTAGAAAGGACTGTGCAGACTGAGTAGCCTAATTTATAGACCGACAAACGTAACCGCTCCAAACTCAACACAGTCTCACAGAAAATTGTAAAATAGCAACGTTTTGGATCAACGTTGCTATGTTACAATTTCGGCTCGAAAATTGTAAAATGGTAACGTTCTGAGATCAAACCTGTATTTGTGACTATCTTGACGGCTGTGTTGGACTGAGAGCAGTTCAATTAAAA
>NC_139623.1:13609965-13614965 GCF_964638095.1 Poromitra crassiceps
ACGCATGAAGATAATAGAACAATTTTGTCACGCCTGCACATGCACGCGCACTATGACGTGCGCAAACTACATCACGCGTGACAACAAGATGTGTAATGTAGCTACTTACACGTGTGGCCAATGTTGGAGAAATGTTGTTATGCATTCACAGTCACACACACACGCGTTCGCATTCTTGATACTACGCCACCGGAAGTTTATCTGCATTGTGCACAACAGTCCGCATACTGTGAACGCATCGCGTATTTCACTTCTATTTTATTCTAGTTCCATGTTCCATTTTCATCCAGTTCATGCCAGTGACCAAAATATTACTTAGAACATGGAAATACAATAATCATCATTCATGCTGTCAGGACTGTACTGTTGACCAACTTGCTTCTATCCATCCAGCTGCAAGGGGTCAGTTGAACCTAACTCGGCAATCACATCACAACCTATTTATACTACGGCTGGTGGGTCTGTGTCTGTAACATGGTGTCATTCATTCACCAAATAAAATAAAATACAGCAATTACAAAAACAGTTTTACTGACTCATATATCCATTATTACACGTTTTAATTTAATGTTAATTTATGTTGTAAAATGTGGGCCCAGGGATTGTGGGCTCCTGATTCAGTGCCTGGTCCAGGACTACTGCAATGTTCTTCTGGCTGGGCTACCTGCTGCAGCCATCCGACCGCTTCAGCTCATTCAGAACGCTGCAGCCCGTCTGGTATTCAACCAACCCAAATTCTCTCATGTCACTCCCCTCCTCCGGGACCTTCACTGGCTCCCCATCTCGGCACGCATTAAATTCAAAACACTGGTTCTGGCCTATAGGGCAGTACACCAGACAGCCCCTCTGTACTTACAATCTATGGTCAGGCTCCAAATCTCTCACCGTTCCCTCCGCTCCTCCACCAGCGCAGGACGCCTCGCCCCTCCTTCACTACGGGGGCTCAAAAGTCGCTCATCCCGATCTCGACTCTTCTCGTCCCTGGCACCTCAATGGTGGAACGAGCTTCCACCTTCGGTCATGACGGCCGAATCACTGCAGATCTTTCGGAAAAGACTAAAGACACACCTTTTCAGGCTCCATCTGGGCCCTTCTTGAACTAACTTCTCTCCCTTAAAGGGAAAAAAAAGAAACTAACCTTAACTTGTACCACTGTTCCTTCAGAAGTTGTAGTTATCATAGACTGTGTTACATAGTGGATTGCTCTATTGCTGACAAGAATGTGTTATTGTAAGTTGCTTTGGATAAAAGCATCTGCCAAATGACGTAATGTAATATGTAATGTGGGTATGACCACAGAATAGTCTGCTAGCGACCTATAGCGGACTTGGGACAGAAACCTCAAGTGCTATTTAAGCTAATCAAAGTCTCTGTTCTTCAGTCTAGACCTCCTCACAGGAGGCAACTAGACCACTCTACACAGCCTGCAGCTACTAGCTAGATTATCACTCTTAGCTATAGCTACCAACGTGCTGTATCTCTAGATAGGGATCTGTATAATAATAAACGATGCCAGCGACATGCTGGATCAACTTTTACCTTCATCATTTGTCATTCCCTACATGGTCAGGGTTAGCCTAATATTTTGGTCACTGGCACCATCTACTGGATGAAAATGGAACATGGAACTAGAATAAAATAGAAGAGAACTACGCGACGCGTTCACGCGCGATGCAGATAAACCTCCGGTGGCGTACGTATCAAAAATGCAAACGCGTGTGTGTGAACGCTTAACAAAATTCCTCCAACATTGACCACACGTGTACAAGTAGCTACACTACGCATCTTGTTGTCACGCGTGATGTAGTTTGCGCACGTCATAGTGCGGGTGCGTGTGCGCGCGTGACAAAATTTACTATGTTAATCACACAGGCACACACACGTTGCTGCATGTGTGTCCTTTGATATTGACTTTGATAGGGCCCCATAGTGTGTGTGCGTGCGTGTGCGCGTGTGTGTGCGTGTGTGTGCGTGCGTGCGTTTGCGTGCGTGTGTGTGCGTGTGTGTGTGTGTGTGTAGTAGAGCTCACTTTTTAATCCAGTTAATTTTCTTGATGAGCTGGGAAACTTCCTGTTAAAACTTTCAAAATAATATTACTTAAAGCAACTACGAGCAAGATTTTCGATTGTTATTAAACAGTATAATTACAATATTGATGCATCACATCTTACCTATAATAGTAGCTGAGACCAAAACCGTGTGAATCGGAGATTGCTCCCTTGGTGATTATAAAGTCTGTGTCTGTCTAAACTCGCGTCACCAGGGGGCTCTCTCTCTCTCTCTCTCTTACCGCCGGACCGGATAAACCCGGAAGTGAAACCCGGAAGTGAAACGCAGCTGCCTGCCTTGCCCTGTTCGCGCTGCCTAGCAACATACCATAAACAAGTAGAACGCCATGCATACTCTCGCGAACATCTCTCGTTATATTCTAACAGGTTTTTTGGAAGTTATTTTGTGATTATGGCCGAAGTGGCTGCTGCAAACCGTTTCATTTCACTTCCTGATCTTCCCTGGCCACAGACAGACTAACACTGGCCGATTCACTCGGGGTTCAAGCGAGACTACTCTGCGTTGGTCTCGTCTACTATTAGAGGTAAGATGTGATGCATTGATATTAAATTTAGACTGTTTAATAACAATCGAAAATCTTGCTCGTAGCTGCTTTAAACAAAAGTAAATAGCTTATTGATGCACGTTGGATGAGAAAAAGGTACTTCAACGAACAAAGCAGCAAACCTTGTATCAAAAATACTCGTGATGTTAAGATTACGAGTGAAACTGTGGCTGTAAAGCATTGCTCAAAATTAATATTAATGCCAATGTTACAATAAGGGTTTTATTTTGAAAGCCCTAAAGCAGATGACATACTTTTACATTCTGGCTGACTTGACGACCGTGCATTTATGCCTGTCTGAAACACAGCCATGCTGCCTGATCCACATGACGATGCGTGCGTGCCATTTTTAAAGGGGTGGGGGGTGGGGCGAGTACCCGAACAGCGGAAACATTACTCGAGTACTGACGTTATGAATGAGTACTCGAGTACCCGAGTACTGCCGCCCATCCCTAGTATCTGATCCATCCTAATTAAAATAATAATAATATTCTGTGGGTTTTTTTGCGGCGGGGGGATTTTTTTTAAATGTAATTCCTTGATGATCCAGCAGAGGGCGCTCCGCTCTAACAGCTTGACCTATCCTGACCACCTGACATGTCTTCACACAAGTTGTTGTTTGATGAGAGACACAAGACAAAATGGAGGCGGCCGATGCTGATGCAGACAACAACGTTATAACAACGTCACAACGTT
The DNA here is from genome assembly GCF_964638095.1 of Poromitra crassiceps. Taxonomy (NCBI): domain Eukaryota; kingdom Metazoa; phylum Chordata; class Actinopteri; order Beryciformes; family Melamphaidae; genus Poromitra; species Poromitra crassiceps. The sequence continues at coordinate 13,613,276 of NC_139623.1, forward strand.
ATAAAACAGGACCTTCTTAACCAATTAACTTCGGATATATTCGAACAAATTGCGCGGGTCAATTAAAGTTCTTTCGAACTTTACTTTTGGAAAAAGTGACAGCTCTAGTGTGTAGGTGCGTGCATGTGTGTGTGTGTGTGTGTGTTTGTGCCTGTGTGTGCTTAGAGGCACTGCAGGTTATTTGATCTTGTTGTGTTGTTGGAGAGGCTTTATGACCGGCGCTATAGGGAGATATTCAGCTTCAGCTGCCTCTCCTCCACCATCCATCATCCCTTTCAATGCACTCCACTCATCTTATTTCTCCTCTCTCTCTCTCTCTCTCTCTCTCTCTCTCTCTCTCTCTCTCTCTCTCTCTCTCACACACACACACACACACACACACTAGGGATGGAGCCGATCCGATCCAATATCGGTATCGGGTGCCGATATGGCACTAATTCAATTTTTTTTGCAATTCCAGCTGGCCGTAATTTGTATAATAATGTATAATAGTATCCTTCTTTGCCTTGTATATTTTCTTAATTTTGTCTGCTTTTTGCAAGGTATATTTAAAAAAAAAACTTTGATTGGCCAAATCTTTGCCTATACTGTATATTCAAGAAAAATATTGGTATCGGCATAATATCGGTATCGGCAGATATCCAAATTCAGGTATCGGAATCGGATCGGAAGTGAAAAAAGTGGATCGGTGCATCCCTAACACACACACACACACACACACACACACACACACACACACACACACACACACACACACACACACACACACACACACACACACACACACACACACACATTCCACTCATCTTATTACTCTCTCTCTCACACATACTCCACTCATCTTATTTCTCCCTTTCTCTCTCTCTCTCTCACATACACACACATATGCACATATTCACACACTCTCTCAACAGCTTCTCTCATAAGCCGAGAGCGAGCAGCAAGCGTCTATCGTATATATATATATATATATATATATATATATATATATATATATATATATATATATATATATATATATATATATACATATATACATATACCGTAAATTCCGGACTATAAGCCGCGGCTTTTTTCCCGTTTTTTGGCCCCTGCGGCTTATATAACGGTGCGTCTTATCTATGGATTTTTTCAGAAAAAAAAAAAAAAAAAAAAAAAAATCTCTCTTTTTTAGCACTCTTTCTAACTATAAATCCACTTCTGTTTTAATTTCCTCTCTTGCCCTCTTTTCACCACACCGCGGACACTGTGTGCACTGTAAAAATAAACAACGGTGGTGTTGTGTTATGTTGTTTTGTTGAAATGTTACGGTAATACGGTAAATGGGAGCTTCCTCAAACAGCCATCTCTTTCCCGACAATCCCCTCTGTGCGTGACCACTTACATATGGTAATTACGGTAAGCAAACGGCCACAAGCCCATCAACTCCCTCCCCCGACTACCAGGAGAAAATCACAAACTTCGGCGAATTCACACAAAGGAAGATCAAGGAATATTCCATCGAACCGGAGCAGATCATAAATATGGATGAAGTGCCTTTGACGTTCGACCTGCCACTCACTCGGACTGTTAACAAGAAGCGCCCTGGAGGATTCTTTCACCAAAAAAAAGCTTTGCTCGTTCTCGACAGCATGAGAACGAGCAGTAGATGATCATGAGGTGGTTTTTCAGACGTGTCGATATAGCAGTT
>NC_139623.1:13619965-13627465 GCF_964638095.1 Poromitra crassiceps
GTAAGCACAGGGAAGTGGTTTAGGCCTGTAGTACAGAGAAGCACGTGTAAGCACAGGGAAGTGGTTTAGGCCTGTAGTACAGAGAAGCATGTGTAAGCACAGGGAAGTGGTTTAGGCCTGTAGTACAGAGAAGCATGTGTAAGCACAGGGAAGTGGTTTAGGCCTGTAGTACAGAGAAGCACGTGTAAGCACAGGGAAGTGGTTTAGGCCTGTAGTACAGAGAAGCACGTGTAAGCACAGGGAAGTGGTTTGGGCCTGTAGTACAGAGAAGCACGTGTAAGCACAGGGAAGTGGTTTGGGCCTGTAGTACAGAGAAGCACGTGTAAGCACAGGGAAGTGGTTTAGGCCTGTAGTACAGAGAAGCACGTGTAAGCACAGGGAAGTGGTTTGGGCCTGTAGTACAGAGAAGCACGTGCAAGCACAGGGAAGTGGTTTAGGCCTGTAGTACAGAGAAGCACGTGTAAGCACAGGGAAGTGGTTTGGGCCTGTAGTACAGAGAAGCACGTGTAAGCACAGGGAAGTGGTTTAGGCCTGTAGTACAGAGAAGCACGTGTAAGCACAGGGAAGTGGTTTGGGCCTGTAGTACAGAGAAGCACGTGTAAGCACAGGGAAGTGGTTTAGGCCTGTAGTACAGAGAAGCACGTGTAAGCACAGGGAAGTGGTTTAGGCCTGTAGTACAGAGAAGCACGTGTAAGCACAGGGAAGTGGTTTAGGCCTGTAGTACAGAGAAGCACGTGTAAGCACAGGGAAGTGGTTTAGGCCTGTAGTACAGAGAAGCACGTGTAAGCACAGGGAAGTGGTTTAGGTCTGTAGTACAGAGAAGCACGTGTAAGCACAGGGAAGTGGTTTAGGCCTGTAGTACAGAGAAGCACGTGTAAGCACAGGGAAGTGGTTTAGGCCTGTAGTACAGAGAAGCACGTGTAAGCACAGGGAAGTGGTTTGGGCCTGTAGTACAGAGAAGCACGTGTAAGCACAGGGAAGTGGTTTAGGCCTGTAGTACAGAGAAGCATGTGTAAGCACAGGGAAGTGGTTTAGGCCTGTAGTACAGAGAAGCATGTGTAAGCACAGGGAAGTGGTTTAGGCCTGTAGTACAGAGAAGCACGTGTAAGCACAGGGAAGTGGTTTAGGTCTGTAGTACAGAGAAGCACGTGTAAGCACAGGGAAGTGGTTTAGGCCTGTAGTACAGAGAAGCACGTGTAAGCACAGGGAAGTGGTTTAGGCCTGTAGTACAGAGAAGCACGTGTAAGCACAGGGAAGTGGTTTGGGCCTGTAGTACAGAGAAGCACGTGTAAGCACAGGGAAGTGGTTTAGGCCTGTAGTACAGAGAAGCACGTGTAAGTGAGAGAGACAGACAGAGAGCGAGGGGCCACTTAGGTGGAGAATCAGAAGGGAGAAGCAGGAGCAGGGCGATGGAGAAGAGAGATACGTGTTGGAGAGAGGGGGAGGCAGGCGATGCAGGCAGAGACAGAGAGGGAGGCAGGCAGAGACAGAGAGGGAGGCAGGTGATGCAGGCAGAGACAGAGAGGGAGGCAGGTGATGCAGGCAGAGACAGAGAGGGAGGCAGGCGATGCAGGCAGAGACAGAGAGGGAGGCAGGTGATGCAGGCAGAGACAGAGAGGGAGGCAGGTGATGCAGGCAGAGACAGAGGGGGAGGCAGGCAGGCGATGCAGGCAGAGACAGAGAGGGAGGCAGGTGATGCAGGCAGAGACAGAGAGGGAGGCAGGTGATGCAGGCAGAGACAGAGAGGGAGGCAGGCGATGCAGGCAGAGACAGAGAGGGAGGCAGGCGATGCAGGCAGAGACAGAGAGGGAGGCAGGTGATGCAGGCAGAGACAGAGAGGGAGGCAGGTGATGCAGGCAGAGACAGAGAGGGAGGCAGGTGATGCAGGCAGAGACAGAGAGGGAGGCAGGCGATGCAGGCAGAGACAGAGAGGGAGGCAGGTGATGCAGGCAGAGACAGAGAGGGAGGCAGGTGATGCAGGCAGAGACAGAGAGGGAGGCAGACAGAGACAGAGGGGAGGGCAGACAGAGAAAGAGAGACAGTGGAACTGTAACAGAGTGTGACACAAGGCTAAGCTGATAACCTGTCTATTAGTATCTGCTGCTAATGACCGCCACTCCTCGTCACATCATCCTTATTCATCGGTTTTTAACTTCTACTTCCTGAATAATGTTCCTGATAAATGCCTTAAATATGGAGAACATGGAGGTTGTGTCTGTAATGCAAGGAAGCTTAATATCATCTAGTTACCTAAAATAAAGACAGCAACAGTACAATCAACCGTCAAACCATAATAAGTTAAAAACAACATAAAACATAAAGTGCTGAAAGGGGGGGGGGGGGGGGGGGGGGGTGGAGATTTTTTTTTGCCTTGAGAGCAGGAGCAGATCAAGGAAGCTCTCTCCATATTACTCAACAATAATTTAAAACTTGCCAGGGGGATCAGACTCTGCTGTAGCGTGTTCCAGGTGGAGGGGGATCAGACTGGACAGCTTCAGACTCTGCTGTAGCGTGTTCCAGGTGGAGGGGGATCAGACTGGACAGCTTCAGACTCTGCTCTAGCGTGTTCCAGGTGGAGGGGGATCAGACTGGACAGCTTCAGACTCTGCTCTAGCGTGTTCCAGGTGGAGGAGGATCAGACTGGACAGCTTCAGACTCTGCTGTAGTGTGTTCCAGGTGGAGGGGGATCAGACTGGACAGCTTCAGACTCTGCTCTAGCGTGTTCCAGGTGGAGGGGGATCAGACTGGACAGCTTCAGACTCTGCTGTAGCGTGTTCCAGGTGGAGGGGGATCAGACTGGACAGCTTCAGACTCTGCTCTAGCGTGTTCTAGGTGGAGGGGGATCAGACTGGACAGCTTCAGACTCTGCTCTAGCGTGTTCCAGGTGGAGGGGGATCAGACTGGACAGCTTCAGACTCTGCTCTAGCGTGTTCCAGGTGGAGGGGGATCAGACTGGACAGCTTCAGACTCTGCTCTAGCATGTTCCAGGTGGAGGGGGATCAGACTGGACAGCTTCAGACTCTGCTCTAGCGTGTTCCAGGTGGAGGGGGATCAGACTGGACAGCTTCAGACTCTGCTGTAGCATGTTCCAGGTGGAGGGGGATCAGACTGGACAGCTTCAGACTCTGCTCTAGCGTGTTCCAGGTGGAGGGGGATCAGACTGGACAGCTTCAGACTCTGCTCTAGCGTGTTCCAGGTGGAGGGGGATCAGACTGGACAGCTTCAGACTCTGCTGTAGCATGTTCCAGGTGGAGGGGGATCAGACTGGACAGCTTCAGACTCTGCTCTAGCGTGTTCCAGGTGGAGGGGGATCAGACTGGACAGCTTCAGACTCTGCTCTAGCGTGTTCCAGGTGGAGGGGGATCAGACTGGACATCTTCAGACTCTGCTGGAGCATGTTCCAGGTGGAGGGGGATCAGACTGGACAGCTTCAGACTCTGCTCTAGCGTGTTCCAGGTGGAGGGGGATCAGACTGGACAGCTTCAGACTCTGCTCTAGCGTGTTTCAGGTGGAGGGGGATCAGACTGGACAGCTTCAGACTCTGCTGTAGCGTGTTCCAGGTGGAGGGGGATCAGACTGGACAGCTTCAGACTCTGCTCTAGCGTGTTCCAGGTGGAGGGGGATCAGACTGGACAGCTTCAGACTCTGCTCTAGCGTGTTCCAGGTGGAGGGGGATCAGACTGGACAGCTTCAGACTCTGCTGTAGCGTGTTCCAGGTGGAGGGGGATCAGACTGGACAGCTTCAGACTCTGCTCTAGCGTGTTCCAGGTGGAGGAGGATCAGACTGGACAGCTTCAGACTCTGCTGTAGTGTGTTCCAGGTGGAGGGGGATCAGACTGGACAGCTTCAGACTCTGCTCTAGCGTGTTCCAGGTGGAGGGGATCAGACTGGACAGCTTCAGACTCTGCTCTAGCGTGTTCCAGGTGGAGGGGGATCAGACTGGACAGCTTCAGACTCTGCTGTAGCGTGTTCCAGGTGGAGGGGGATCAGACTGGACAGCTTCAGACTCTGCTCTAGCGTGTTCCAGGTGGAGGAGGATCAGACTGGACAGCTTCAGACTCTGCTGTAGTGTGTTCCAGGTGGAGGGGGATCAGACTGGACAGCTTCAGACTCTGCTGTAGCGTGTTCCAGGTGGAGGGGATCAGACTGGACAGCTTCAGACTCTGCTGTAGCGTGTTCCAGGTGGAGGGGGATCAGACTGGACAGCTTCAGACTCTGCTGTAGCGTGTTCCAGGTGGAGGGGGATCAGACTGGACAGCTTCAGACTCTGCTGTAGCGTGTTCCAGGTGGAGGGGGATCAGACTGGACAGCTTCAGACTCTGCTGTAGCGTGTTCCAGGTGGAGGGGGCAGAGTAAGAGAACGCCTTTTTTCCACGTTCAGTACGAACTGAGGGGATGGAATAGGTGATGAGTTTTTGAATGCGTAAGCTGTAGTTGGACTGTTTGCGGTTATTATACTCCAAACAGGTCGAGGCTTCACAGGTGAACGTTTAATTGTTTTTACACTTTTAATTTGAAGGCGAAGAAGGGAAATGGTACATGTGAAATGATAGAATTTGCAGACCAGTGTCAATTCAATTTCCGTTCCATTTCCCGTTTCGGCCTTCAAATTAAAAGCGTGAAACCAAGCTAACGAGAATGTTGCATTTCACCAACATATTGGTAATGTTACTTAAGCAATGACAGCTTGTCATTTAATAAAGCACGGTGAAAACAAACTCCACTTACACTTGAAAGTCTGCCATGCTGCTATCCTCCTGGCTGTACAGTGTAAGTCCTGCTTTGGGGCACGCGGAGCGGGTTTTCTAAACTAACGTTAACGTTAGCTAGCAACCTAACTAGCCGGCTGCTGTCCAGAACAGACTCAGGTAAGATGCTTCCTACTATTGTTCACTCCACCAAAAAACAATGCTGATTTAATTTGCAGATAATGTCACACATATCTGAAAACTATCTACGGTTTTTTAGACATTCATTTAGTTTGACAGTTATTGAGAGTTGATTTGAGTGAAGTTGTGGACCAGTGAGGCAATTCCTGCACAAATGACATCACTGGGCCACAACTTAACTCAAATCAACTCTCAATAACTGTCAAACTAAATGTGAACTGCTGCCATACTACTATAAAAGCTGCTATAACGGGGGAAACGACATATAATAAACAAAAGAAACAGTGATTGGCGATCATCAGTATCGGGCAGATAGGGCTCGTAGACGATCGGCGATCGGTGGCAGAAAATGTGATGGGAGCATCCCTAATCAGTGTGTGTGTGTGTGTGTGTGTGTGTGTGTGTGTGTGTGTGTGTGTGTGTGTGTGTGTGAATGAACATGCAACACTGTGTCAAGACCAGCAGGCTCAGTGTACTTTCCCTGGAAAGATAAAGGATAAAAAAAGGTATTATACTATAAATATATCCTGTACCAATTAGGGTTGTGCGATGTCATCCAAATACCCATTGTGATTGTTTCACAGTGAAACATGGTGTTGGACGATGGCATCGTCAATGGGTGGGGGTGGGGGGAATAATTCATTATTTATTAAGTCGCTGCATTGCTGTAATGCCATTTGGCTAGCTGCTGCAATGCGTTCACTTTAACAGGACACTGAGCTCTACATGATACCAGCGGGCTTGGATAGGCTATTAGCCTCTGCTCTGTGCTACAGCACAGAGCCAGGCGACTGAAGTGGGCAGTGGCTGTCACTACCATAAATTTGAACGGCGCAAAACAAATAACGTTAACGTTACTGATCCTCACCAACAACGTGTGTGTGTTGAATTTAACTAGCTGGCAGAAAACTGACTGAATTACTGGCTGATATAACATTAGATTCGCGTGGGCTTTTGAACCTAATGTAATGAGAGAGAGTTTAATTCACAGTTGAAGACTTGTACTCACTTTGGGTTGAAAACACGATAGAACGTGAAGTTTCTTCTTTGTCTTAAAAAGTTTTCACAACAACACAGCTGACTTCTCGCGAGCGGGGGACGCCCCGGCGACATTAAACAAGCACACCCAGTTCAGAGAAGCAGTGGAGCGGAGGAGAAGGAGGGGGAGGGGAGGCTTCTCTGAACTGAACTGCGTGCGCTTGTTTAATGCCGCCCGCGCGTCCCCCACGCGTTACGTTAGTGGACTTGGCCTTTTTTATTATTAAAACGGCACAATTCGAACAGATAATTAATTACGATGATCCGATGTAGAAGGCTCAGAGGTCGATGGGGGGTCAGCCCATCAAGATGGTCGATGCCATCATCCATCGTGCCAACCCTTGTACCAATCACTCTCCACTAACGACTCCCTCTGTCTCGCCTCTCTCATTGTGTATCTACCCTCTCCATTCTTACCAACAATTCTCTTCTAGGGTTTGTTTTTCAATCTCTGCTCCCTTCATCTCTCAGTCCAGTCTTCTGCCTGGCTGTCTCCCTCCATTTCTTCTGCATTTCTCACCCTGAAACATCTCCCCGTCGATCTGACCTTTGACAAACACACACACACACACGCATGCACGCACGCACGCACACACACACACACACACACACACACACACACACACACACACACACACACTAATGTTTTTCTGCCTCTCTGCTGCCCCACTTTGTTCTCTGCACGGTGGTTATGTAAAGACGGCGCGAGTGTCTTTTCACTGCGTGCGCGTGCGCGCACACACACACACACACACACACACACACACACACACACACACACACACACACACACACACACACACACACACACACACAATAGCACACACAGAGAGTTAGAGTGGCTGGCTCAAATGGTGCGTTTAGCGTTGTGTAAGGGACGGCTAGGCAGCATGGAGCAGTGAGACGTGGAGACGGCATAATTGGACTGAGAAGACGTGACGATGTGACATCGCTGCTCGCCTGTCATAACGAAGATGTGTGTGAGACTGGAGGGGGTGAGGGAATGAGGGAGTGGGGAAGAAAGTCAACAAGTTGAGAGTGAGAGAGAGAGTGAGAGAAGTAAGGAAAGGCTGACAATGCGTATTCCTACTCCGTGGGAGGTCTCATTCTAAATAGTGTTATGTGTCGCTTACACCTCTGAAGTTTCTCTCATTTAGCGCTGCCGCTTCACACGCTTTCATAACACACCACTGATGTGTGTGTGTGTGTGTGTGTGTGTGTGTGTGTGTGTGTGTGTGTGTGTTTGATTGTCTGCTAGCTAAACAACTGTCAGCACTGTCTGCTGCTGTATTCCCTGGCATGCAGAAAAGTATGGGAGGCTGATTAGGGTGAACAACACACTGAAATATGAGCACATGCCAGTGTTGTAGTCAAGTCACTAAATCTCGAGTCCAGTGTTCGAGTCCAAGTCACCAAAATGAGTTTGAGTCCAAGTCCTGAACTTGAATACTACAACACTGGCACATCCTGCCTGTCTTTAACCCTCACACTCATGAAAACATGCACACACACTTTGAAAATGTGCACAATACTGTATACACACTGAAAATGATCGCACCCCACCACCTTCACA
>NC_139623.1:13632465-13648686 GCF_964638095.1 Poromitra crassiceps
GAAAAGGGGGATGGAATGTGGGGGAGGAGAGAACAGGGAAGGGAGGAGATGGGGAGGGAACATGGGAATGTGGGGGAGGGGAGAGCAGGGAAAGGGAGGAGGTGGGGCGGAGCAAGGGAGGGAGAGCGGGGGGAATGTGGGGGAGGAGAGATCAGGAAAGGGAGGAGGTGGGGGGAGCAAGGGAGGGAGAGCGGGGGGAATGTGGGGGAGGAGAGATCAGGAAAGGGAGGAGGTGGGGGGGAGCAAGGGAGGGAGAGCGGGGGGAATGTGGGGGAGGAGAGATCAGGAAAGGGAGGAGGTGGGAGGGAGCGGGGGGAATGTGGGAGAGGAGAGATCAGGAAAGGGAGGAGGTGGGGGGGAGCAAGGGAGGGAGAGCGGGGGGAATGTGGGGGAGGAGAGATCAGGAAAAGGGAGGAGGTGGGAGGGAGCGGGGGGAATGTGGGGGAGGAGAGATCAGGAAAGGGAGGGGTTGGGGAAGCATGATCCTCCCATGTGCTACGTCCTGTCGAAAACTTGATAAAAATGTCTCCTTTGTCATGCCTGTCTTCTCACTGATGCTCATCAAACTTGTCATTGCTAGGAAAAAGACAGAAAGAATGTTTAGAAAGGCACAGGAATAGGGATGGGTACCGAGACCTGGTACCAAACGGGCCCCGGGCCGGATTTCGAGATACCGGAAGATCAATAAGCTTTCACGTTAACGGTTCTCTTATCGGGTACTGGATAAATTAAGAAAATAGATTTCCTATTTATTTGCTACATAAACGTTGTTTTGCCCATTTTATCGCACCAACTCCATAAGACATGGCTACGATGTGTTTTTTGAGATTTCCGAACGAGAAATAAGATCCAGATCCTCTTTTCCGCGTTGCTTTCTCTGTCTCTCATCAGATGAGAGACAGGCAGCAGCTGCCACCGAGGAGCCGACACACTGACTGAGGAGAGGAGGGCAGCACACACACATGCACACACTACACACTGAAGGGAAAGCAGCTGAAACACGTTAACACTTTCAGTGCCACGGCCCTTGGGCAAAAGGTTGCTTGCTGTGCCACATAGGCCGCAATGCATTTTAAAACAGTCATATAATTTTTTTAATAATTACTATGTAAACACTGAACACGCACAAATAACGATGAGACTCTCTTCTATCACCTGCAAAAAAAAGTTTATTGATCCCATTTTCCGTTCTTTAGTTATGAGCCGGAGAAGATAGCCTGATTGAACGAAAAACATACCTTTTTTTCTACGAGCTGAGATAACGAGCCTTTTGTGAAATTAAACATTTCAAGCACATCTCTGACTCTGAAGCTAATTTTCTGATGTCTGGGTCTGTCTGGGTGAAGTGTATGCTGCTCTGCTGCTCTCCGTGCTCCCCCCCCCCCCCCCCCCCCCCCCCTCAACTGCACACGCCTCCTGGGTGTGTCTTATGTGCCTGGTGGCTCTCAGTCTCTGCTGAGTTTGCTGCGCACACACAGTGAATGGTGCGCGATATTCAGCTTTTTGGTTCCGCGTGTGTTTGTCACGGGCTGGCATGCTTCCAGTTCGGAATAATAATGCTGATTATGTCAATGTGCTGTTGCAGCGTACATGAAGGTGCTCAGTTGTGACAGCGGATGCTGCTGCTCTGGGCACAGCTGGCGTTGTGCTCGTTGTGCTTCTGCACGTCGATGCATACGGACGGATGCGATGCGATTTCCTCCTTTTTCCCAGTGACTATTTCTGTGTGTTTGGCTCCTTTTTCTCTGATCAGGAGAGTGCTGTCGCCACCTAATGGGTTTGTAAAATAGGTTATCGACCTCCAATAGCTACAATATTGTTAGAGGCGACGTAAGAAGCTTAGATCGACACCCCCCCGTCAAAAAAACAATTTGGAGTTATGACGCCATTTGGCGTCGCTGGCACTGTACGGTAAATTTCTAATGACGCCATATGGCGTCGCTGGCACTGAACGTGTTAAGAAAGAACGGACTACGGAGCGATCAAAAGTCTGGTTGTACTTCACTCGAGTTGATGCTGACAATTCACGTTGTCATAAGTGTGATAAATTGTTCACTAGCAACGGTGGAAACACGAGCAATTTGTCTAAACACTTAGCCAAAGACAAAGGGCATCAAATAGGTACAAACGGAGAAATGCACAGTTTTCAACAAGCTAGCTCACACGACTTCATCATCTGTCAATAATGACCCGGTTGTGGTTACCCGTGATACACGGACCCACCTCGTCATCAGGTAGGACTATGTGAACATGGATGATTAAGACGAGAGTAGTAAACATTATCCAGCTGGGTGTGTTAATCATCAAAAACCCAGACTGAAATAAATCGTCAGAGCATCGTCTCTCAGTTGTCCTAAAGAAATGTTGCTTCCAGAGCAGGGGAAGATTTAGTGATTTGGAGGCAAGTGCAGCAGACAGATACTGTCGTGCTTTATTTAGGCTATGCTTTCTCTAGCTGAATGTTGGTATTGGCAGTGGTAGGAGATGTAAATTCGTATAATGCTGGATATTTAAATTAATAATAAAAACGCACCCATTAAGATTTTGCAACTTTTCTTTCTTTCTCCCCTTAAAAATAACGAAAAGAACCGACAACAACCAGCCCCATTTTTTCTGTTTTTTTCACTCTTAAAAATAACAAAAAGTACCGATAAGAGTACCGTTAAAGTACCGGATCGATAAGCAGTATCGATAAGAGTAGTAGTATCGTTAATTCCTTAACGATACCCATCCCTAGACAGGAAGGAAGACTTGATGGAGGTGGCTTGATCGAGGAAGAGAGAGGGGGAGAGGAAAAGGCAGTAACAAGAGGAGAGTTTACTGCTAGTGTTTGGAGTGAGCTTCCCCTGCCCGAGGGCGACTAAGTTACGTTTAGAGCACAGAGAGGCTAGCTGGCTGCCGGCGCTGTTAGCACAGTGCTAATGATAAACATTACAGCGAGCTAATGGACAGAGCCATTGGCCTCTGATGTGGCTCTATCTCCTGGCTTAACATCCCCACGCCAGACTGCTCGCTCACAACCCGGACCAACAATCAAGCCAGAGTTTGAATTTCAATCAGGCGACGAGCGGCGCGACGAGGGACAGAGGCACGGTGCCAGACAGGCAGGAGGGGGCGCTGATGAGAGGGTGAGAGATAGAGGCAGCCAGGGAAGGAGGGGAGAGACATGAAGGGGTCAGCCCAAGGAGATAAGGGAGGGGAGGGAATGAGAAGAGGCAGTATGAAAGTGAAAACAGATGGAGATATTTTACATAGAGGCAGAGAGATGGATGACGGGGGGTGCGAGGAGGGGACAGAGTGGAGAGATAATTACTAAGATAGAGTGGGAAGTAAATGACAGGAGAGAGCGCGGGAAAGGGATTATAAGTTCACAGCACAGTGGATAGATTGGCAGTGTCAGACAGAGAGGGAGAGAGGGAGAGACAACAAGAGAGGCCATGCCAAAAAACAGACAGAGAGGGAAGGAGTGAAACACAAAGTGTGTTTGAAGGGGAGTCAGGAGGACGAGGAAGTCCCCACCAGACGCAATGAAAACACCCAAAACAAGCAAACACTGTTGATTCATCTCTCTCTCGCTCATGTATCTTTGTGATGTTGGCACACACACACACTTGGCCAGATGTGGCATGCGAGCGTGCACACACGCGCACGCGCACACACACACACACACACACACACACACACACACACACACACACACACACACACACACACACACACACACACCTGCATGAAGGCACAGCAAGGGCCTCCCAAGGCACCTTTTCATATGGCCGAAATTGGCTGAATCAAAGTGTTATGAAGCAGCATGCAGGGAGTGGGTCTGTCAACAGCAGCCAGCGGTGAGCAGGTGGCACATCTGTTTTTCAAATCAGATATTATTTTGACTTCTCCAACCAGAAGGCAGCAGCATAGCACAGCTACACTGACCATTACTACTGTCACTGGATTCTGCCATCCACACTGGCAGAATGGGGGGTATATAAGGTTGTTTTCAATAGGAGAAAGAGGGTAAACTCCCCAAAGTGCGGCCAGCAGATAGAGCTCGGCAAAACAATTCTCACAACTTGTGCCTTCTACTGTGTCGGTGAAGACAAACCGCATGTTGAAATGTCAACCAAAAACAAAGGCTTCTGGGTAGTGTAAAGGTAAAGGCACTCGCCTATACCGCCACCTTCTGGCTCGGATGTTCCTTCAGACACAATTGGCCGTGTCTGCGGGGGGGGGAAGGCGGTGGGGTATGAGTCCTGGTCACTGCACTAGCACCTCCTCTGGTCGGTCGAGGTGTGTGTTCGGGGGGGGAGGGGAACTGGGGGGAAAATAGCGTGATCCTCCGGCGGCGCTACGTCCTGCCGGTGAGACAAGAGTAGTGCTTTTCTTAGGCCACACAGTGTGATGCAGCACAGACTGCTGCCCTGACAAGAACTTTAGGGAAGCATGGAGGGAGGAAGGGGCTGAAGGAATCAAGCTTGTAGATGCAAAAAGCATCTTGTCTTGTAGCTGCCCTGTTTGTGTGTATATGCCTGTCTCTGTCTGCATGATGATAGAATATGACTTAGCTGACTTAGTGTCAGACGCTTGCTGATAGGGAGAGAAAAGAGAGACGAGAGGAAGGGAGGGGTGTGGAGAGGACGAGAGGAGGAGGAGGAGGAGATAAAGAGATGAAAGGAGACAGATAGATAGAGTGGTGTGTGCCCAGTGGTCGTCTGTGTGTCAAGCTGTCATTTCTGTAATGACCTCTCTCTCCCTGACTCATTGTCTCTTTATCTGCCATTTATTCTGTCTTTCTCACTTCAGCATCTCTCACCTGCTTTGTGCTGCTGCTCTGTAAGCTCTTTCCACCTGCTCTCTTTATCTGCTCATCTGTCCTCGCCCTCTGCTAAACTAACGGCCCATTAGCTGCATTTGTCTGATTCACGGTCTCTTCTTCTCCTCTCCTCTTCTTCTCCTCTTCTTCTCCTCTCCTCTTCTCCTCTTCTTCTCCTCTTCTCTTCTCCTCTCCTCTTCTCCTCTCCTCTTCTCTCCTCTTCTCATCTCCTCTTCTATTCTCTTCTCTTCTTCTCCTCTCCTCTTCTCTTCTCTTCTCCTCTCCTCTTCTTCTCTTCTCGTCTTCTCCTCTCCTCCTCTTCTATTCTCTTCTAACCTCGCGTCACCAGGCTCTTCTCGGCGAGAAAGAGCCTGGCTCCCGCCCACAATTGATTTTGTCACCCTACCTGGTTCCGGCCTAGAGCCCGCCCTAGACCGGATGGCAGCGTTTCTAGCTCGTCAACTTTTACGTTACTGTAACTTGACAATTTGACCCAAGTATCAGAACGGCAAACAACAAAACAAAAGATGGGCGTACCGAACGAAGTTTTTGAAGAAGTTCTTTTAGAAACATTGCGGATTCACAATCTCACATCTTTTAAGCCAATACAGAAGCTTTGAATCAGATAATTAATCGAGGCAAGAGACGTCAAGCTAACGGCAACAAAGACGTTTTTTGGCGCACTGCCTTCCGGTGTTCATTCTGGTTCCGTGGTTTACGCCCCATGACAAAAAGCGGGATGAAAGGTGCCCAGACTAATTCTCTTCTCCTCTCCTCTTCTTCTCCTCTCCTCTTCTCTTCTTCTCCTCTCCTCTTCTCTTCTCCTCTCCTCTTCTCTTCTCCTCCTCTCCTCTCCTCTCCTCTTCTTCTATTCTCTTCTCTCCTCTTCTTCTCTTCTCTTCTCTTCTCTTCTCTTCTCATCTCATTTCTCTTCTCCTCTTCTTTTCTCTTCTTCTCTTCTCCTCTCCTTTTCTCCTCTCCCTCTCTCCCTCTGTGTCTCATATTAAATTTGTATTCCCTGCAGTGGAGGGCCAGAGACAGCCTGACAATCACAGAGGCTGACAGAGGGGGGGGGGGGGGGGGGTAAAGAAAATATAGACAGAGTGTGACATCATAGAGGGGTGGTGGCGGCGCGTGTGTGTGTGTGTGTGTGTGTGTGTGTGTGTGTGTGTGTGTGTGTGTGTGTGTGTGTGTGTGTGTGTCAGTATGTATATAATAGTATGTATATAATGTTTTCCATTGTTATTGTGTGACAGCTGTGTGTGTGATGTATTTAGATTAGGGCTGGAAATTTGATGTGAGCATATGTACATAATGTCAATCTCTTCCCCTCACTAAATGTGTGTGTGTGTGTGTGTGTGTGTGTGTGTGTGTGTGTGTGTGTGTGTGTGTGTGAGAGAGAGAGAGAGAGAGAGAGAGAGAGAGCACACATGCCTGTTATTGTGTGTGCACTGTCAGCAGAAAGTTGGCACTGAAACTGATAAACCATTAAGTGCAATGTGGGGGTGTGTGTTTATGTGCCATTTGGTGTACACGTGTGTGTGTGTGCGAGTGTGCCTGTGTGTATTAGGTGTGTGTGTGCGAGCGCGCCTGTGTGTATTAGGTGTGTGTGTACAAGCGTGCCTGTGTGTATTTGGTGTGTGTGTGCGAGCGTGCCTGTGTCTATTAGGTTTAATGATCTTTTCTGATGGCCTGGTGTAGCGGATATTGAGACGGATGGTCCATATGCTCTTTACGGTCCATGCATATTTCATATTCCAGCAGCAAGGCAGAGCGGAGCAGCCATTGCTTATATGGCCAGCATGTTGCACTGCGACGTGGGCTGACTTTATGAGAGCTAATATACACATCTCACCGCTTTGTCCCCTTTGAATAAACTCCCAAGTACCAATAAATACAATACATAGAACTTTTTTCATGATACCTTCAGAAAGACACATAAACCATAAAGGTGCACAATGAACATCAACATGTCAAGGACATCATAATACAAATACAGTGGTTGAGTTAAAGTAACCATCCACAAGATTTTCAAACAAAGAAGTGTTCATTTTGCTACTTTCTAGCCTATACCACAATAATAATTCAATCTACACCACCAGTCAAAAGTTTGGACACACCTTGAATGTACTATGTTTTTCATCAATTAAAAGACATTTTGATCTACAGGCTTATACATAAATTCTTTATTGTTTATTTTTGATTTTTAGACAAATATAAAATGTATAAATGTCTAAATAGTGAAGGGGATGTCCATGTATGAATTTCTTCCCCAAGCGCTTGCCTTTATGGCAATGGGCGGCCAAGGTTCCCACGCGTCCTGGAAAACCTGGAAAACGTTTGACCAATGGAAAGCACATGCAAAATGAGAGAAATAGTAAAATGTCCTGGAAAATATTGTCTTGCCCTGGAAAATAATTTCAACATTCTCCTATCTTCCTTTAGCTGAGAATGAACTACTAGGCTAGGCTATCTGTCAGAGCTCCCCAAAACATCTGCAAGGGCTAAGTTATGTTCAGGATCACATTAACATTCAAGTGGTAGTTTATGGACGAGAGTGTTTTGAATAGGCTCCTCTCAGACTCTCGCTTATGTTGTGGAAACGCTGGAAATGAAAGTGATGTGTTTCCTGTAGTGGCTGCTTGTTTGGAATAACTAGAAGAAGAAGAAAGAAGAAGAAATCGAATACCGTGGCCGATGAGACAAAGAAAAGAGCGCCACCTACAGAAGTTAATCAACAGAACATGCAAAAGGGAAAAAGACGCCACAGTACCAACACAGTTTGACTGTGCAGTGAAAAAACACCACAGTATTGACAAAGATGCTGCTGGAATATACACATAATTTATAATTATTATAAATTATGTATATTATATTATCACTTTAAAGCACTGACTAAGTCATAGTGAGGCTGTAGGGTGAATGCAAACCTACACAGACACATACACAAATTCTTAATAGATCAAAAGTGGCTTGTTGCTAGGGCTGGGCAATATATGAATATTATATCGATATCATGATATGAGACTTGATATCGTCTCAGATTGGATATTGTGATGATTCCTGGTTTTAAGGGCTGCATTACAGTAAAGTCATGTCATTTTCTCAACTTACCAGACTGTTCTAGCTGCCATATTATTTGCCTTTACCCACTTAGTCATTATATTATCACATTACTGATGATCATTTATCAAAAATGTCATTGTGTAAATATTTTGTGAAAGTACCAATAGTCATCCCTACAATGTTGTCAGTCACAATATTGATATTGATATATGATTGATCGGTATTTGGTCAAAATTTATATATTATATATATAATATTGTCTTATTTGATTTTGTCCATATCGCTCAGCCCTAGCAGCTGTATATTTTAACACAGGAAGGAAACCCTGGGTTTGCATTTTATTTTGATCACAGGCTTGTTTTAATAAAAGTGCTTGTGACATCTCACATGTGGCTTCTTTGACAACTGAACATTTAACCCACTTCGTAGAAAAATACTGAGATATAAATCGTGTATTCAGCGTGAAAATAGCGAGATATGATTTTTGGTCCATATCGCCCAGCCATACTTGTCACTGTTCTCTTGCTTATAATTCACACAATTGCATAGGATACGGACAATGTGTTCATGCTTTTGCGAGCAGCCGGTGACTTGTACACGTGTGTGTGTGAAACAAACAGAATTGCATAATTTCTGGCATCTGAAGATCTTAATGGACACAGGCACACACTTCTCCTTTCCCACCACCAGATACTCATGGGATGACCAAAGTATATTTTCTCAGTATTTATGATAGCTTTATTACACACACACACACACACACACACACACACACACACACACACACACACACACACACACACACACAC
This sequence comes from Poromitra crassiceps, assembly GCF_964638095.1. Classification (NCBI taxonomy): domain Eukaryota; kingdom Metazoa; phylum Chordata; class Actinopteri; order Beryciformes; family Melamphaidae; genus Poromitra; species Poromitra crassiceps. The sequence continues at coordinate 13,641,148 of NC_139623.1, forward strand.
ACACACACACACACACACACACACACACGCGCGCGCACACACACACACACACACACACACACATACACACACGCACACACACACACACACACACACACACCCCTATACACAAGTTTCACATGAACGCACATTTTGCTGACTGTCATATGATGATTGACAGGTTGCCACCACATGGAGAGGCATATGGAGTTCAGCAGAGAGGGAGGGAAGGGAGGGGGAGGGCGGGAACAACAGATTGACAGGCCAGGAGAGGAAGAGAGAAAGCAGAGGGAGGGAGAGGTGTCGGAGGAGGAGTGAGGTTCCCGTCGGAGAGATTGAACCTGAAATGAAAAATTGAACGCGAGACGGATGGAAGGCCGCTGATAAGGACGGAGAGATGGTGGAGGAGAGGCGAGGCAGAGCGACTGATAGCAGGAGAGAGAGAGAGAGGGGAGGGAAAGAGGAGAGGGATGTTCCACTGATAGACTGTGAGTCTGACAGAGACCGCTCGTGTTCACTGGAGTCAACCTGACGCGTGCACACATACAAACATACTCACAGACAAACACACAGACGCACAAACACACACACTTGAAAAATCTACATAATGGGGCTTAACAGTATACTGAAGAGTAGGGATGGGCATCAAAAATGGATAATTTATCGTTAAGGAATCAATTCGATCATGTGGAATTTTTATCGAATTAGTAATTTTTTTGCGGACTAGGTTTGGGTGGAATTCTTTCCTCCTCTCCACTCTCCATTGCACAGCTGACTAACGTGAGGTGTAGCTTTGTATTAGTTTCTAGTTGTCTGGCTTGGCGGGGTACTTTGTGCCAAACAACACTGTTTTTAACATGGGGATACAAACAAACGCACCCAGCGGTCTGCGGACCTGTTTGAGGCCACGTATAAACATGAAACTTCGTACACTTCTTTCCTAATTTTCAACAAAGTGTGAGTAACGTTACATGTGTTCAAGTGAATTCGTCGTTTAATTTGTTTATAATGTTATGAAGTAGCAGCAGTCAGCATAGCTGGGGATGGACTCAGCTAGCCCTTAGCAGGATGCTAAGACTCAGCATAACACCCACCTGAATCAATTCACACACATCGTGTCAAATAATAATATCCACAAGTCGGACTGAAAGGAAATCGACCATCAGGACAGATGCGGAGGTTTTTGTCACAAGTTTATAAGCCTGGAAGCCACGGACGGTGAGCTGAGTCCTACTTTCAAAATGTGAGTAGAGTAGCCTAACATTACATGTTTGTTTGGCTGCAAACATTAGTCACAGCTCTACTGTTGTCTGATAGTGATATTCTTACTACACAGCGGCATCGCCACAGCCGGCCCGAGAACGTATAACGTTATTACCAGAGTAAATTTATATATATACATATATATATATATATATATAAATATATATAACTGATAATTGATCGTTCATTTTCACTAATCTCGATTATGGAAATGTATTCAAAATGCCCATCCCTACTGAGGAGTTTTCTCAAGGTACACCTCCCTATACAGTATTTATATGAATAGACAGCATGTGTCCTGTTGTCTTCTAAATTACAAGCTGAATACATTTCTTTGCAAGTTCCATTTTGTGTGATTGCCTTCGAGTGGGAGGGAGATATTGTGTTAAGTCAGCTGACTGCCGTATCATCTGCCAGGCCTGGTTAGGAGGAATGACTGATTAAAGAGAGCAGAACAAAGCTTACACTTGCATCCCTGAAACAGCTGTTAAATGTGCACACAAAACACACACACACACACACACACACACACACACACAGCGCTATTGACTAAGACACAGCGCACAAATCTAAAGTGTCTCTTTCCACTGTGAGTATATTGTCACGAGTCACTTATAAGCCTATTGTTTGCACACAATTAAAATGCGGCACTGATAGATTTTTGTCTCATTCATCATCCAGACATCCAGCAAACTTTGTTTCTGTTCTCACTTTGTGCCTGAACACTGAGGAAGGCCTTAGTGCTGAAACATTACTGCACACTGAGGAAGGCCTTAGTGCTGAAACATCACTGCACACTGAGGAAGGCCTTAGTGCTGAAACATTACTGCACACTGAGGAAGGCCTTAGTGCTGAAACATTACTGCACACTGAGGAAGGCCTTAGTGCTGAAACATTACTGCACACTGAGGAAGGCCTTAGTGCTGAAACATTACTGCACACTGAGGAAGGCCTTAGTGCTGAAACATTACTGCACACTGAGGAAGGCCTTAGTGCTGAAACATTACTACACACTGAGGAAGGCCTTAGTGCTGAAACATTACTGAACACTGAGGAAGGCCTTAGTGCTGAAACATTACTGCACACTGAGGAAGGCCTTAGTGCTGAAACATTACTGCGCACTGAGGAAGGCCTTAGTGCTGAAACATTACTGAACACTGAGGAAGGCCTTAGTGCTGAAACATTACTGCACACTGAGGAAGGCCTTAGTGCTGAAACATTACTGCGCACTGAGGAAGGCCTTAGTGCTGAAACATTACTGCACACTGAGGAAGGCCTTAGTGCTGAAACATTACTGCACACTGAGGAAGGCCTTAGTGCTGAAACATTACTGAACACTGAGGAAGGCCTTAGTGCTGAAACATTACTACACACTGAGGAAGGCCTTAGTGCTGAAACATTACTGCACACTGAGGAAGGCCTTAGTGCTGAAACATTACTGCACACTGAGGAAGGCCTTAGTGCTGAAACATTACTGCACACTGAGGAAGGCCTTAGTGCTGAAACATTACTGAACACTGAGGAAGGCCTTAGTGCTGAAACATTACTGCACACTGAGGAAGGCCTTAGTGCTGAAACATTACTGCACACTGAGGAAGGCCTTAGTGCTGAAACATTACTGCACACTGAGGAAGGCCTTAGTGCTGAAACATTACTGCACACTGAGGAAGGCCTTAGTGCTGAAACATTACTGAACACTGAGGAAGGCCTTAGTGCTGAAACATTACTGCACACTGAGGAAGGCCTTAGTGCTGAAACATTACTGCACACTGAGGAAGGCCTTAGTGCTGAAACATTACTACACACTGAGGAAGGCCTTAGTGCTGAAACATTACTGCACACTGAGGAAGGCCTTAGTGCTGAAACATTACTGCACACTGAGGAAGGCCTTAGTGCTGAAACATTACTGCACATTGAGGAAGGCCTTAGTGCTGAAACATTACTACACACTGAGGAAGGCCTTAGTGCTGAAACATTACTACACACTGAGGAAGGCCTTAGTGCTGAAACATTACTGAACACTGAGGAAGGCCTTAGTGCTGAAACATTACTGCACACTGAGGAAGGCCTTAGTGCTGAAACATTACTGCACACTGAGGAAGGCCTTAGTGCTGAAACATTACTACACACTGAGGAAGGCCTTAGTGCTGAAACATTACTGCACACTGAGGAAGGCCTTAGTGCTGAAACATTACTGCACACTGAGGAAGGCCTTAGTGCTGAAACATTACTGCACACTGAGGAAGGCCTTAGTGCTGAAACATTACTGCACACTGAGGAAGGCCTTAGTGCTGAAACATTACTGCACACTGAGGAAGGCCTTAGTGCTGAAACATTACTGCACACTGAGGAAGGCCTTAGTGCTGAAACATTACTACACACTGAGGAAGGCCTTAGTGCTGAAACATTACTGCACACTGAGGAAGGCCTTAGTGCTGAAACATTACTGCACACTGAGGAAGGCCTTAGTGCTGAAACATTACTACACACTGAGGAAGGCCTTAGTGCTGAAACATTACTGCACACTGAGGAAGGCCTTAGTGCTGAAACATTACTGCACACTGAGGAAGGCCTTAGTGCTGAAACATTACTGCACACTGAGGAAGGCCTTAGTGCTGAAACATTACTGCACATTGAGGAAGGCCTTAGTGCTGAAACATTACTACACACTGAGGAAGGCCTTAGTGCTGAAACATTACTACACACTGAGGAAGGCCTTAGTGCTGAAACATTACTGCACACTGAGGAAGGCCTTAGTGCTGAAACATTACTGCACACTGAGGAAGGCCTTAGTGCTGAAACATTACTACACACTGAGGAAGGCCTTAGTGCTGAAACATTACTACACACTGAGGAAGGCCTTAGTGCTGAAACATTACTGCACATTGAGGAAGGCCTTAGTGCTGAAACATTACTGCAGTACTGCACGGGCACCATAGAGGGAGCCAAAGTGAACGTCACTTCCTGCCTTTCTCTCTGTACCAGCATCTGAAAAAAAGATGAATGGTGGCGAAGGGAGACAGACGTGACTTTTTTGATCCCGTTTGAATTGTGCCACGGGGTACACATGTAAATTTTGTCAATTTAAAAGAGAACTATGCATGTCTAGAAAGTTGCAGTTTGTCCTGAAACTGAAACGTACGGTTTAGTTTTGTCAATCGACTACAGTACATCTCTCAATATATGTCGCACCATCAACAACATGGACCGGCGGGAGAGATGTCACTTATGCGACTGGTTTATAACTTATAGTGCCACAGTTTTACCACAAACTGTGACTTTCTTGACTTGCAAAGTTATCGTTTACATTGACAAACATGATATGTGTACGCTGTGGCACAATTCAAACGTGATCAAAAAAGTAATGTCTGTCTCCGTTCACCCCCATTCATATTTTTCCAGACGGTGGTACACAGCAAAAGGCAGGAAGTGACGTTCACTTTGGCTCTCTATTCTGCTTTGATAAAATACTTGGAAATATGAAACTCTGGAGATGTAGTAAGTGTCATTGTTTCATTGCTTGGTTCCATGCACCAACATATTTATTAGCAAGCGAGGTGTTGTTTTTACTCAGAGCTCTTGTTGTCGCTAGTTTACCAGCGTAGGTACTTCTACCTGTGTGCCTCAGATTCAGCCTCTGTGACTAAGTCTATATAAATACCTTTAATTCATCCTCCCAAAGTCACTGTGTGATAACAGTTAATGGAACATCCATAATGCTGTGTCAAGCCTCTGAGCTCAGCGTGAGCTTCTAGTCTGACAAGGCAGCAGCAGCATGCCCAAATGCATTTCAACACTTAAAGACACTAGTGCCTGTCTTCTACTCTCACATGACTTCACAGATGTTGCTATGTGTGCGTGTGCTTGTGGTTGCCCAAAAACCCATGTGCTGATTCACTTCTTGGCCTTATTGCAGGGTTTTTATGCCTCCGCCCAGCGATAGCCGTGGCCGGAGTTTTCGGGTTGTCCGTCCGCCTGTCCGTCCAACTATCGTCAACGCGATATCTCAGGAACGCCTTGATGGAATTGCTTCAAATTTGGCTCAAACATCAACTTGGACTTAAGGATGAACTGATTAGATTTTGGTGGACAAAGGTCAAAGTTCAAGGTCACTGTGGCCGCATGTCCGTCTGTTCCATCAAGGAAGGGGGCGGGGCTAGGCAAGAGGGACCATAGCTAGGGATAGGAAGGTTACAGAGAGTCAGGATTCGAAGCGGGGTTAGGGGGAGTAGGTAGGGGCAGAGCCGTGTAAGAAGAATTGCGACATCTCCATTCACTCCAATGGACCAGTTTTTTACTCTCAAGAGTTCCAGGAAGTAAGGTCCTGGATTAAGCAGCACTGTCGAGTTGCAGCAAAATGGACAGTTTGTGTTGTACTTTGAAAGTTGTTTTTTTCTTGAATCAAATTGCACATTATCAGCTTTATTTTAGCATTCAAAAGTAGCGCGAGACCCATTCCTGGCTGTTCATTGGCTAATGAGTCTCGCATTTTGGTCCTCCGCTGATGCCACTCTCTCTCTAGAGGACAGTAGGTAGTAGGGGGTGTGGGTGATGGGAGCGGGTGTGGTGAGGGGAAGTGGGCCGTAGCTAGGGATAGGAAGGTCGTAGAGAGTCGGGATTCGAGGGGTGTGTAGAGGGAGTGGCTAGGAGGTGTGGGTGGTGGGAAGGGGCGTGATGACATAAAGGGGCGGGTCTAGTTAGGGATAGGAAGGTCGTAGAGGGTCAGGGTTCGAGCAGTGGCTAGAGAGAGTGTGTGTTTGTTTTTGTTTTTAGGCCGGTGCTTGCACTGGCCAATATGAGCATGTCTGTCCCAATCGCTGCATACATGACTCCTGGCACCCTTTCTGGCACCCTTTCATCATGTCCGGTTTCGGACTTCCTGTCTGCCCTGATCTGATCTTGTTCAGCTTGACAGAGTCGCTCACGGCCGCAGAGGGTCCGCGCCCATGTTAACGTTATACACACGACGCAACAAATAAACAAACACACATTTCCCAGTGTCTCTGGACATCAACAGTAGCGGGAGACGTCTCCCCTTCCAGCAAATATACATGAATGTTATGCGTAAGGAACATGAACATCTTACCGCGAGGCAGAGAGCTAAGATAAGTAGCTAACAGCTGAGCTAAGTAGGCTATAACTAGCGTGTTAGCCGATCGGAAAAGCATGTAAACAGCGGTGAGATCTCCTTTATTAAAGTATGCAACCATTTCCAATGAACAAATGGCATGTAGCCTTCAACTTTAAAACAAAACAATGTGCTTCTGCTTACTTCTTACATTCAACTCTGTAGCCTATGGCAGTGAGTGCAGACAGTGCAACACCAGTGGCATGTAGCCCTCAAGTATTTAAAACAAAAACAATAGTGCTTCTGCTGCTTACTTAGCCTACATTCAACTTTTTATGGCAAGGGTAACATCCAATCTCGCCAAGCACCTGAAAGACAGGCACCCAGACCTGTTCAAAGAATTCAAGGTGGGTTAATTCTTTCAAACGGTGTAAAATAACACGTTTAACAACATATCAAACGGACCTTATCCTGTCACATTAGTTTTTGAGATAGCTGGCAATGCATTGTGTAACCAAAAAAACGTTTGGCTAACGTTAACGTGTTTTGTAATGGAATCTTTATGGGACACGGCTAATACCTGGCACAGCGTTAGCTAGCACAGTGTAGCACGTGTGCAATGCAAATGGAATCATTATGGAACTATGGCTAAGTTTGGCTCTTAGCCGTGTCCCATAATGATTCCATTACAAATATTGCATTGCACACATGACATGTTATTTTACTAAAAATAATACATTTACCATCATTTCAAGTAGAATGATACCACCCAAGTAAGAATATTTCAAGTGTTTCAAGTGCTTTACTGAAATATTTGGACCATATAATGATAATACAATTATCTCAACCTTAAAAGGTTACATATAGGTGCCAAAAAGCCATAAATTCACATCAAAGAACAAAGAAAAACAACAATTATAATTAAAGTAAGTGTGCAGCTGCAGCATTTATTAAAAAAAAAAAAAAAAAAAAAAATGTTTATCCTGCATCCCTAAACACAAACAGGGAAAAAAGGTGGAAAATCAGATGACGGCTTATATGTGTTATGTTGATTGTTAAAATGTGTATGGGTATACATGGGTGACGATCCCATGCATCGGCCGTATGCCAGGTTTCGACCTGGCCTTGTTTTCAATATGTTTATTGTCATTTTTTCTTATACACAACATACAGTGACAATACAACTTTAAAGACCAGACGCCTTACAACATACATACACGCACACACAC
>NC_139623.1:13648886-13668886 GCF_964638095.1 Poromitra crassiceps
TCTTTGTCTTGTTATTCTGTCTGTTGTTTGGCTCTTTTCTTGTCTTGTTAGTCTGCCTGGGTGTTGGCTCTTTTCTTTGTCTTGTTATTCTGCCTGTGGTTTGGGCTCGTTTCTTGTCTTGTTATTCTGCCTGTGTTTGGCTTCTTTTCCCTTTGTCTTGTTATTCTGCCTGTGTTGGCTCTTTCTTTGTCTTGTTATTCTGCTCTGTGTTTGGCTCTTTTCTTTGTCTTGTTATTCTGCCTGTGTTTGGCTCTTTTCTTTGTCTTGTTATTCTGCCTGTGTTTGGCTCTTTTCTTTGTCTTGTTATTCTGCCTGTGTTTGGCTCTTTTCTTTGTCTTGTTATTCTGCCTGTGTTTGGCTCTTTTCTTTGTCTTGTTATTCTGCCTGTGTTTGGCTCTTTTCTTTGTCTTGTTATTCTGCCTGTGTTTGGCTCTTTTCTTTGTCTTGTTATTCTGCCTGTGTTTGGCTCTTTTCTTTGTCTTGTTATTCTGCCTGTGTTTGGCTCTTTTCTTTGTCTTGTTATTCTGCCTGTGTTTGGCTCTTTTCTTTGTCTTGTTATTCTGCCTGTGTTTGGCTCTTTTCTTTGTCTTGTTATTCTGCCTGTGTTTTGGCTCTTTTCTTTGTCTTGTTATTCTGCCTGTGTTTGGCTCTTTTCTTTGTCTTGTTATTCTGCCTGTGTTTGGCTCTTTTCTTTGTCTTGTTATTCTGCCTGTGTTTGGCTCTTTTCTTTGTCTTGTTATTCTGCCTGTGTTTGGCTCTTTTCTTTGTCTTGTTATTCTGCCTGTGTTTGGCTCTTTTCTTTGTCTTGTTATTCTGCCTGTGTTTGGCTCTTTTCTTTGTCTTGTTATTCTGCCTGTGTTTGGCTCTTTTCTTTGTCTTGTTATTCTGCCTGTGTTTGGCTCTTTTCTTTGTCTTGTTATTCTGCCTGTGTTTGGCTCTTCTTTCTTTGTCTTGTTATTCTGCCTGTGTTTGGCTCTTTTCTTTGTCTTGTTATTCTGCCTGTGTTTGGCTCTTTTCTTTGTCTTGTTATTCTGCCTGTGTTTGGCTCTTTTTCTTTGTCTTGTTATTCTGTCTGTGTTTGGCTCTTTTCTTTGTTGTTATTCTGCCTGTGTTTGGCTCTTTTCTTTGTCTTGTTATTCTGCCTGTGTTTGGCTCTTTTCTTTGTCTTGTTATTCTGTCTGTGTTTGGCTCTTTTCTTTGTCTTGTTATTCTGCCTGTGTTTGGCTCTTTTCTTTGTCTTGTTATTCTGCCTGTGTTTGGCTCTTTTCTTTGTCTTGTTATTCTGTCTGTGTTTGGCTCTTTTCTTTGTCTTGTTATTCTGCCTGTGTTTGGCTCTTTTCTTTGTCTTGTTATTCTGCCTGTGTTTGGCTCTTTTCTTTGTCTTGTTATTCTGCCTGTGTTTGGCTCTTTTCTTTGTCTTGTTATTCTGCCTGTGTTTGGCTCTTTTTCTTGTCTTGTTATTCTGCCTGTGTTTGGCTCTTTTCTTTGTCTTGTTATTCTGCCTGTGTTTGGCTCTTTTCTTTGTCTTGTTATTCTGCCTGTGTTTGGCTCTTTTCTTTGTCTTGTTATTCTGCCTGTGTTTGGCTCTTTTCTTTGTCTTGTTATTCTGCCTGTGTTTGGCTCTTTTCTTTGTCTTGTTATTCTGCCTGTGTTTGGCTCTTTTCTTTGCCTTGTTATTCTGCCTGTGTTTGGCTCTTTTCTTTGTCTTGTTATTCTGCCTGTGTTTGGCTCTTTTCTTTGTCTTGTTATTCTGTCTGTGTTTGGGTCTTTTCTTTGTCTTGTTATTCTGCCTGTGTTTGGCTCTTTTCTTTGTCTTGTTATTCTGCCTGTGTTTGGCTCTTTTCTTTGTCTTGTTATTCTGCCTGTGTTTGGCTCTTTTCTTTGTCTTGTTATTCTGCCTGTGTTTGGCTCTTTTCTTTGTCTTGTTATTCTGCCTGTGTTTGGCTCTTTTCTTTGTCTTGTTATTCTGCCTGTGTTTGGCTCTTTTCTTTGCCTTGTTATTCTGCCTGTGTTTGGCTCTTTTCTTTGTCTTGTTATTCTGCCTGTGTTTGGCTCTTTTCTTTGTCTTGTTATTCTGCCTGTGTTTTGGGTCTCCATGCCATCTGTTGTTTCATGCAGTTGGTCATTTTAATTTCCTCTCCTCCCTGCATCCGGCTCATATCGCCCTCCTCTGCGTTCCCTCACCGACTCTCTCCTCTGCGTTCCCTCACCGCAGCCATCCATCTCTGTCCCCTGGCTTTGGACAGGTCATTTAAACACCACAAAGGCACGTATGATTGATCGCAAAAAAAACATGCATGTGCACGAGAACTAAGGCCAAAAATCATATCTCTGTATTTTTAGGCTGTGTTTTCTACTAAGTGCTAAATCTCCAGTTGTAAGTCAAAGCCACATCTGAGATGTCACAAGTACTTTTATTAAAAACAAGACTGTGATCAAAATAAAGACAAAGACAGGGTTTCCTTCCCCGACTATTGGTGCTTTCAAGAAATATTTACACAATGAGATTTTTGATAAATAATCATCAGTAATGTGGATATAATGACTAAGTGGGTAAAGGCAAATAATAGAACAGCTAGAACAGTCTGGTAAGTTCAGAAAATAACATGCAGCCTTGGAAAAGACAACACTTATGCCATATCATGATAATACGATATCCAAAATCTAAGATGATATCTATTCTCATATCACAATATGGATGTAATATTGATATATTGCCCAGCCGGAGCGAGAACAGGCTTTTTAACATCACACTTTGGCCGTGTATCTGTCTATGTGTGTATGTGTGTATTTGTGTATATGTGTATCTGTGTATGTGTGTCTCTGTGTATCTGTGTATGTGTGTCTCTGTGTATGTGTGTCTCTGTGTATCTGTGTCTCTGTGTCTCTGTGTATGTGTGTCTCTGTGTATCTGTGTCTCTGTGTATGTGTGTATCTGTGTCTCTGTGTATGTGTGTCTCTGTGTATGTGTATATCTGTGTATCTGTGTCTCTGTGTATGTGTATATCTGTGTATCTGTGTCTCTTTGTATGTGTGTATGTGTGTCTCTGTGTATGTGTATATCTGTGTCTCTGTGTATCTGTGTATCTGTGTCTCTGTGTATGTGTATATCTGTGTCTCTGTGTATGTGTATATCTGTGTCTCTGTGTATGTGTGTCTCTGTGTATCTGTGTCTCTGTGTATGTGTGTATCTGTGTATCTGTGCCTCTGTGTATGTGTATATCTGTGTCTCTGTGTCTCTGTGTATGTGTATATGTATATCTGTGTCTCTGTGTATCTGTGTCTCTGTGTCTCTGTGTATCTGTGTATCTGTGTCTCTGTGTATCTGTGTATCTGTGTCTCTTTGTATGTGTATATCTGTGTCTCTGTGTCTCTGTGTATGTGTATATGTATATCTGTGTCTCTGTGTATCTGTGTCTCTGTGTATCTGTGTATCTGTGTATCTGTGTCTCTTTGTATGTGTGTCTCTGTGTATCTGTCTCTGTGTCTCTGTGTATCTGTGTCTCTGTGTATCTGTGTATCTGTGTATCTTTGTATGTGTGTCTCTGTGTATCTGTCTCTGTGTCTCTGTGTATCTGTGTCTCTGTGTATCTGTGTATCTGTGTATCTTTGTATGTGTGTCTCTGTGTATCTGTCTCTGTGTCTCTGTGTCTCTGAATGTGTCCCTGTGTGAAAGCCACATCGCTCAGTTCAAAGGACTAATAATGCATGCCATTAGGTGTGTGCTGCAGTGCACTCTCTCTCACACCACAGTCAATATCCACATGCAGAGAGAGAGAGATAGGGCGATGGCTGGAGGGAGAGGAGAGGAGAGGAAGAGGGGAGGATGGAGAGAGAGAGGCGGGGGAAAGATGAAGGTAAAGAAGAGAAGATTCAAGAAAATAGAGGGAAGAGAGAAAGTGTGAGGTTCAGATAATGTGTTCGTGTTAGCGGATCATGTCAGTGCTCAGCGTGTGTGTGTGTGTGTGTGTGTGTGTGTGTGTGTGTGTGTGTGCGTGTGTGCGTGTGTGTGTGTGTGTGTGTGTGTGTGTGTGCGTGCGCGCATGTGCACGTGTGAGGCCGCAAGAAGCCCTCTTAGCTGTAATACTTTGATCAATTACCAATGATGAGCTATCACTCTGCAGGGCAGGAGTGTGTGTGTGTGTGTGTGTGTGTGTGTGTGTGTGTGTGTGTGTGTGTGTGTGTGTGTGTGTGTGTGTGTGTGTGCGTGTGTGTGTGCGTGCGCGTGCGTGCGTGCGTGCGTGCATGTGCGTGCGTGCGTGCATGTGCGTGCGTGCGTGCGTGTGTGTGTGTCGGCCTTGAGAAAAGGCAGCATATTCCAGTCTGTTGGACACACTCTAGACAGGTATTGATTTCAATGGGGCGAATTTAGAGCCTACTCAACCACTACACCCTATCAGACAGACAGACACGCACCCCCCCCCCCCACACACACACACACACACACACACACACACACACACACAGACATATTCTTCCAATGGTCCGGGGAGATATGACGGAGAGATAGAGAGAAAAATAAAGTATAGAGTAGAGGCAGAGAACAGTGAAAGATTGAATTCTTCCACAATTCACCTATTAATATCCTCACTGTCAAACTGATATTGAATTAGATAACAAGTAAACCCACCCACACACACACACACACACACACACACACACAGTTCTTTTTTGAAACACCTTTGCCTGCTTGCAAGAGAGAAAGACAGAGGGAGTGGGAGGGACATATAGCAGGAAGGACTCTCCTGCGTGTGTGTGTGTGTGTGTGTGTGTGTGTGTGTGTGTGTGTGTGTGTGTGTGTGTGTGTGTGTGTGTGTGTGTGTGTGTGATGTGCGGCTCACCATGCTTTCAGCAGGGGAGCAGTGCTCTGCTGGCTGAGTGGAGACCTCCTGCTACAATGTTAGCATCTCTGTAGCAAACTGACAACGGATTAAGGATTGTGGCCTCGGGGGGCAGGCTGGCTTATAACTCCTGATTGGCAATTATTTGTTACTGTTGGACAAGTTTGAATCCATCCCAACCGCCTGCCCTTCACTAGTGTCTCTTGATGATTCTGGGATGGTATCGCTTTGTATTGATGCCATAGCGGAGCCTTAACGGTGCCTGAACTGAACCAATATATATATATTTTTAAAGTGGATTTAAAGCGGATTTTTATTTATTTAAAGAGGATTGCAAGCGACATGCGTGTGTGATCTTCGATCTTCGAAGAATTGGCGAATAGTTCTCAGTGATTATCAAATAGTATTTTTGCTCAAAATGGATATAGTGGATATAGTTGTAGTCGTATAGTTGTAGTAGTCTGTTGACCGAGGATCGCTACTTAGTAATAGTGCAGGACGCCTCGCCCCTCCTTCTCTACGGGGGCTCAAGAGTCGCTCATCCCGATCTCGACTCTTCTCGTCCCTGGCACCTCAATGGTGGAATGAGCTTCCACCTTCGGTCAGGACAGCTGAATCACTGCCGATCTTTCGGAAAAGACTAAAGACTCACCTTTTCAGGCTCCATCTGGGCCCTTCTTGATCTAACTTCTTTCTCTCTCTTTCTTAAAAAAAACAAAAAAAAAACTAACCTAAACTAAACTTGTACCACTGTTCCTTCAGAAGTTGTAGTTGTCATAGACTGTGTTGCATAGTTGATTGCTCTATTGCTGACAAAAATGTGTTATTATAAGTCGCTTTGGATAAAAGCGTCTGCCAAATGATGTAATGTAATGTAATGTAATGTACTTAAAGCGGTTAATATAATAGTTGTAGTAGTCTGTTGACCTAGGATCGCTGCTTAAAGCGGTGGATATAGTTGTAGTAGTCTGCTGAGAACTAGTGGAGCATCCACTGTGTTTAAGTGGCGTGCCAGCACACAACCATGCTGAAGGAGGAGAGATACACTTAACACCCCCCCCACACACACACACGCACGCACCCACACACACACTCACACACATACACACGCACGCACACACACACACACACACGCACACACACACGCACGCACACACACACACACACACACATACACGCACGCACACACACGCGCGTACACACACACACACACACACACACACACACACACACACACACACATCCTCTTCCCCTTCTCTGGAAAATCTAGCATCTTTCAAACACACAGCAGTAGAGCAAGCCGCTCTTGTTACAAAAAGGGGTGATTACACTTACTGTCAGAGTGTTTTATCGATGGACGCTACAGTACTTTAAGAGGCCAGGCAGATAATAGGCAGGCAGGGCTACTCTGTGGCATTATGTTGCCTACCACTGATTTATAGGGAACATACTCTCCTCTCTCTCTCTCTCTCTCTCTCTCTCTCTCTCCCTCCCTCCATCCTCCCTCTCTCTCTCTCTCTCTCTCTCTCCCTCCATCCTCTCCCTCTCTCTCTCTCTCTCTCTCTCTCTCTCTCTCTCTCTCTCTCTCTCTCTCTCTCTCTCTCTCTCTCTCTCTCTCCCTCTCTCTGATGTGATTTTACAGTAGTGACATTGATCCGGGCCCACTTTGATCTTGCTCTTAGCTGTTGCTCCCTCCCGCTCTCCCCCCTCCTCTCCCTGGTGGCCAGACTCTGCAGCTTTTAACCCGACTACCCCTCTCCTCATCCTATAAACCCCCCAAGCCCCATCTTCCCCTCCTTCCTTCAATCCCTCCATCCATCCATTCCTCTGGCCGCTCTATATTATGTCCGTTGACTCTCTGAGCCCGTGCCCTGCTCCTCAAGAGTGCACTGATGAGTGTGTGTGTGTGTGTGTGTGTGTGTGTGTGTGTGTGTGTGTGTGTGTGTGTGTGTGTGTGTGTGTGTGTGTGTGCGTGTGTGCGTGCGTGCGTGCGTGCGTGCGTGTGTGTGTGTGTGTGTGCGTGCGTGTGTGCGTGCACTAGAATTACTAGAATCACATTATATTTGTCTGTAACGCAGTAATGTAACAGGTTATGGTAACTAAATTCAGTAATCAGTTACTAATCAAACAATGATGTTGTTATTTGCGTTACATAAGTTTAAGTTTACATATGATTATCTGACTGGCCAGATAGAAAATAAATCATCAAACCTGCCTTTTCATGCATGCTTCCGCAACAACCTCTGACCTCTCATGTGACGTTGGCTAGTGCAGTATAGAGACAGTTTGTGCAGGAGATAGGATGAAAATGGCACATTACTTCAAAATTGTTGCATGAAAGAATGTGACAATAAAGTGCATAAACTACTGCCAGAACCTAATGGTGTTAGGAAGGCCAGTCTCTAATATGTAAGAGATAATCAACGACTAGGTGTGCGTTATACGATTTTAATGCACGATGTGGAGGCAAATAACCACCCGACACCGTTTTCCACAAGTCATAACTCTGTTTACCTAGCAACACGTGGGAAACCGACTAATACCTGGAACAAGCGATAGCATCCCGTCAGCTTCTCATGCAATGGAAACCTTGTTTGCTTGGATGGAACCTTGGATGTGAGCCGGTATGGTGCAGGGAAGCTAGTCCGCTCAGCTGAGGTAGCTGAGGTATGGTGCAGGGAAGCTAGTCCGCTCAGCTGAGGTAGCTGGGGTATGGTGCAGGGAAGCTAGTCCGCTCAGCTGAGGTAGCTGAGGTATGGTGCAGGGAAGCTAGTCCGCTCAGCTGAGGTAGCTGAGGTATGGTGCAGGGAAGCTAGTCCGCTCAGCTGAGGTAGCTGAGGTATGGTGCAGGGAAGCTAGTCCGCTCAGCTGAGGTAGCTGAGGTATGGTGCAGGGAAGCTAGTCCCCTCAGCTGAGGTAGCTGAGGTATGGTGCAGGGAAGCTAGTCCGCTCAGCTGAGGTAGCTGAGGTATGGTGCAGGGAAGCTAGTCCGCTCAGCTGAGGTAGCTGAGGTATGGTTCAGGGAAGCTAGTCCGCTCAGCTGAGGTAGCTGAGGTATGGTGCAGGGAAGCTAGTCCGCTCAGCTGAGGTAGCGAGTTGAACTAACTACTGTGCTGTTTGATTAAACAGCTGTGCAGGTTGGGGAGCGGATGAATTTACAACATGTGATTAGACTTGAGCCGGACTACGTGTGCATTATATGGTTTTAATGCACACCTGCCGGCCAATCAGAAACAAGTTTTCACCCAGACCATGGTATAAATTATTTTATTTATTTGTTGAAATTATTTTGAGGCAATTGATATGTAGGCAATGTTAGGAAGGCCACCCTCTTTTATATTGTTTTATATACAGTATTGATATAGTTTTTTTTTAGGCCTACTTTTGGAGCGTTTTCTAAAAATCGCTTAAAAAAATGCATTTACGCTTCGAAAATCCTAAAAGTGGTCCTCATTTGTGAAGATCATCTTGCTGAACACAAAGTTCACTGTTTCATAAACTTTTATTAACCACAGACCTTATTTCAAGCATTTAACCAAAAATCCCCATACAAAAATCACATTGACTTTTACACCTAAGAGCCAGAAGAACATCCAGGTCTTGCGGACTCATTCCTTTGGTACTCTATTAAAGAACATAGCCGAAAGATCTGGACTAAAGCAAAAGTAATGTAATGAGTAGTGTAACAAAATTATTTTCTACAGGGAGTAAATAAGTAATTGACTACTTTTTATGCCTCCGCCGGCGATAGCCAGGCCAGAGGCATTATGGATTCGGGTTGTCCGTCCGTACGTCCATCCCATGTTCGTTAACGCGATATCTGAGGAACGCCTTGACGGAATTTCATCAGATTTGCCTCAAACGTCGACTTGGACTCAAGGATGAACTGATTAGATTTTGGTCGTCAAAGGTCAAAGTCACTGTGACCCCTCGAACGCCATTTTCAAGCTCGTTAACGTGATATCTCAGGAACGCCTTGCTGGAATTTCTTCCAATTTGGCTCAAACGTCCACTTGGACTCAAGGATGAACTGATTAGATCTTGGTGGTTAAAGGTCAAAGTTTAAGGTCACTGTGACCTCACAAACCCCATTTCCAAGCTCTTTCACGTGATATCTCAGGAACGCCTTGACGGAATTAGTCTCGGTTTCCAGACGTTTGGTGAGCGGCGCCAACAGCGCCACCTAACCACCAAACCACCAAACGTCTGGGAATTTACTGTTCCAAATCTGGTTCAGAGCCCGGCGAGAACGGCCGGCAGCAGACACGCCTACATTTATTATTAGAATTTTATTTGGTAGCGGCAATGCAATGTTTCATAGTTCCAATATAGAGCAAGACACTGATGTGCTGCAAAGAGAGTTTATACCTCTTGTTGTTTATTTTACAATAATTTTTCCTACCCGGAAGTGGTCCGCAGCGCTTGCTACTGTGAGTCAACAGCAGGCTCTGTAACGTAGCCTCGGATGTCGGGCTTATCGATGGGGGAAAGACATCTAGCCGCTGGGGCCGGATGAAACACGTCCTATTAACAGGTTATGTTTGTTTCTAAGTGATTAATATGTTTCTCTGCAAACGCGACAGCACCGGTTCTGCATGAGCGTCACTGCTCCCAGAAAGCAGGCCACAACGCTCATGATTGGTTCTCCGATGCAAGGCTTCCAACAGCACCACCTAACGTTATGAAAAGATTTAAATAGTAATATTCTCAGTCTTACAGTAGTGAAACGGATTAAGACTGAGAGCTGAGTCTATGACGGAATTATTTCAAATTTGGCTCAAATGTCGACTTGGACTAAAGGATGAACTGATTCGATTTTGGTGGTCAAAGGACAAAGGTTAAGGTCACTGTGACCTCACGAATGCCATTTTCAAGCTCGTTAATGCAATATTTCAAGAACGCCTTGACGGAATTTCTCCAAATTTAATTCCAATTTAACGTCCACTTGGACTCAAGGAAGAACTGATTAGATTTTGATGGTCAAAGTTCAAGGTTGCTGTGACATCACGACGACTCGTTTCATGCTCGTTAACGTGCTATCTCAGCAACGCCTTGATGGAATTTAATCTAATTTGGCTCAAACGTCCACTTGGACTCAATGATGAACTGATTACATTTTGGTGGTCAAAGGTCAAGGTCACTGTGACACCATTTTTTTCATGAACACCATTTTCAATTTTCATTTAACGCGATATCTCAGTAACATCTTGACGGAATGTCTTCACATTTGGCTCAAATGTCAAAGTCTGGACAGACATGGATGTCGACTGCTCACTTGTTGGCGGAGGCATATCTGCGGTGCGGTCGTTCTAGTTCATGTAAAGAGTAATGTGTAAGTAATACATTACAAAAATTAAACGGTATTCCATTGCAGTTACAGTTTAAATTGGTGATATTCTGAATACAGTTACTGTCTTTAAAATATATTAGTTAGCTATTTCTTTATTTGTTTGTTTTGTTTTATTTGCTCTCAAATTCATATGAGGCACACCTTTCCCATAAACAGATTTAAAAGAATGTGCAACAATTTGTGTGCGCGTACTGCACCTGCTACACACCACAAGACAATGCAGTGTTGGAGGAGATACATCCAGGACACTCTCAGGAATGCATTTCTGATGTGGAAATATAACACATTTTACTGAAAGTCAAACTGAACCCGTTCGGATCCCAAGTGGCGCGTAGGTCGGAGTCCGTTTCAGACTGAAAACATAACTTGTCTGAGATGACAGGTTGAGAGGCGGGTCATAGTAGCGTGTCGATGAATTTATTTGACAATTCTGGGCACTGGATTCGGCTTTGGCCAATCCTGGCGTGTTCCGCCCCCAAATCGAGTGGGATTCAGCGTGTTGTGGCCATGTGGTGCTCTCCTCGGGAGGAGCCTGGTGACGTGAGCTACGCGAGTAGAGCCGCAGCAGGCAGCCAGCTGCCTTTTGTGTGGTGCGGAGCGAAGAGTGCAGCCCGTCGGCCTGGAATCTCCGAGGGGCCGGGGTCTGAATTCAGCCTTAACAACGTTAACTCACGTTATCCTGGAATGCGAGTTTAAGAGCCAGTTTGCATTTGTTTGCATTCTTAGACATTACCGTTTGCTTTTTTTTCATACGTTACCTACAATTGGCCAAGTTAGTAGTTAGTTTATGAGCTAGAAATTCTGCCAGATGACAGGCACTAGTCGCCATTTTCTCCTTCATTTGGAAGAGAATATTATCCTGAAATTAAGATTTGATTGACAGCTGCCATGTTGTGATATGATTGGTTGAAATGGGGTAGAAATTTGATAGTACTAGGTGACATCAGCAAACTGTAGATTACTGTTGTGAAGGAAATCTTGAAAAATGAACTTTTGATGTGAAAAAGTGTGAAAAACAAAAGCCGTTTTCCCACATGCGTACCGGAAAATTACCTGTAAGTCAATATCGGACATTTCCCTTCACACTTCTGCTCGCGCATGTGGGAATCTATCAGCGAATTTTCCTGTATGTTGGGGGGGCGGGGGGAGGGGGGAGCTTATTTGGGGGGTCGGCAAAACTCGAAATAAGTTCGCTTGTCAGTTGTCACACAATAAATCACACTCGTTTGACTTAAGAGCAGCGTCAAGCCGCCAGCGTAATCAACACAGCCGATTTCCCCCTCCCCTCTCTGCTCGAGAGCAGCAGCCACAGGACAGACACAGCGAGAAAGGCTTGCAAGCTGCTCAACGCTTGTATGTATGTAGAGAAAGCAGACTGGCTTCGTTTGATGTGTCCGGGGTTGCCTTCGGAAATCAGCAAGCTGACACTGCTCTTATTAGGCTATCACAAGATCATTTCGCCAGTTTGCTTTAATGTGCGCGAATGATTAGATTATGCCCGCTGGAACATTAAGCAAAGTGTGTAGGCTACTCCTCGCCCATGATTGAAGGACCGCTGTCGCGGAAAATGACTGGAACCGTTTCCACTTGCGTCTCCTTAAGAGCATACCGCTCTTCTGACTAGGTCGAAAGTGGTGAAATGTCGGGGACGACGGGGTCGCGCTTATACCGGCACAGCGCCTTTCTCACATGCAGGCATTACACCACGTTCCGGTCATTTTGCGGTACAAAGCGCATGTGGGAAAAGGGCTTAAATAAATTAGATTTTTGTGATTTTTTTTGGCATACATTATTAAATAGGTGCACTGAATACCCAGGTATTTGAACTAAAATAAAATAAAAGTCATTTTTGGGTTAAGCTCGACTTTAATAACATGCTGAAGAAGGTTGCAACATTACATCAGTGCCAGAGATTGGAAAAGTACACACATTCTTTACTTAATTAGAAGTACAGTTACTTGTGTAAAAAAGTACAGTCTCTGAAATGTAATAGACAGGCAAAGTGACCGCCTACTTCCTGCTTCAGGACTGTACCAGAGATTTTCCCATACACATTTCGTAAAATGCGTATAAAAATAGTTTTACTGGTTCAAACCAAACGTACAGATAGAAACAGGAGAGATCGCATAACATTTCACTGGGACCAAAACGTAAAAAAAAGAGTTTAAAGAAGATATTTTTTCGATGTTATTGTTATTGTTCTATGGTCTCTCCCAATTATAGCGTTAGCTGAACCGTTTGGTTCGAGGAAGTACAACTATTTTCTAAGCATTTTACGAAATGTCTATGGGAAAATAAATGGCGGATGAAAATCTCTGGTACAGTGCTGAAGCAGGAAGTGACGTTCCAGTTTGCCTCTCTATAAAAGTAAAAATGACCTTGAGTAATCTAATGCAATACGTTATGTAATTCAATCAGTAATTTGTAGTGGAATATCTTTTAAAAGTAACCCTCCCAACACTGGTGATGTCACATTCGTGTCATATTGAATTTACTATAAATGCAAATAGCTAATCGCTTCTGTTTGCCACCCCCCCCCCCCCCCCCCCCTGTAATTGCGCGTGTGTGTCAGAGACACGCCCATTGAAGATGCCAGAGTATCACTCACATATAAACAGTTGGCTGATTAAGGTGACATGTTTTGTTGTCACACAAATGCACAGCCAGCTTTTAGTGAAGTGAAGTGATTTGCTTTCAGATTTCTCCGACACGACAAGTTGCCCTCCCCCTCATTTTCCTCTCTTTCTTTTCTGCCATTATCCCTTCATCTCTGAGAACTTGCTTTTCTTTGGTAGCGTGAAACTCTCCAACTGCCTTTTTTCCCTGTCTGCTCCGTTACTCTCTGTGCTCTACTCAATTTGCGTTCACGCCTCCCTGGTGGAACCAACCTCATCCCTCGCTCATGTTCTCCTTCCTCTCGCTCTCCATCTCTCTCTCTCTCTCTCTCTCTCTCTCTCTTTTACATTCACTATAAATATAGGGGAGAAAAGGATGTGAATGTTGAACAATGAATCTTCCTTCCATGTTAGTCTGAAAGAGAGAGAGGAGAGAGGAAGGAGGGAGAGAGAGAGAAGAGATCCAGGAAGGATGTAGAGAGAGCAGGAAGAAGTGAGGGAGAGAGAGAGAAGAGATCCAGGAAGGATGTAGAGAGAGCAGGAAGAAGTGAGGGAGAGAGAGAGAAGAGATCCAGGAAGGATGTAGAGAGAGCAGGAAGAAGTGAGGGAGAGAGAGAGAAGAGATCCAGGAAGGATGTAGAGAGAGCAGGAAGAAGTGAGGGAGAGAGGGAGATGGGAGCAGCGTTTCGATCTTCATTTAATAATTGAATAATAATCTCCCTGGAGACGTGACCTAGAACTGGGAAAGAGAGACAGCCACAGAGAAAGAGAGACAGCATCAGGCAGAGGATGACACTGTGCTGCCCCCTTGTGATTTTATTATGGCACCACCGTATCTTTCCAGTGTGAGTGTGTGTGTGTGTGTGTGTGTGTGTGTGTGTGTGTGTGTGTGTGTGTGTGTGTGTGTGTGTGTGTGTGTGTGTGTGTGTGTGTGTGTGTGTGTGTGTGTGTGTGTGTGTGTGTGTGTGTGTGTGTGTGTGTGTGAACATGTGGGGGGGGGGGGGGGGGGTGTTCATCGGTGTGTGTATGATTTACAACCGCAACCTGTCTCTGTCGCACAGATATGAGCCTGTCTCTGTGATGGGGAGAAAAAGAGGGCTTTTGGATGTCAGGAAAGAATCTATTTCACTTTGTCACACAATCTACACACAAACACCCAGACCCAGACCTTATCTTCCTGTCAAGCAAGTCTTTTTTAGGTCTGAGGCTGATATATGAGCTCGGGGGGGGGACGTTGCAGGGACGTTGACGGCTGACGCGAGTGCGACGTAGCACTCAGGTTGATGTACGAGCGCTGGGGTTAGGGGACAGCGCTGCGCTGACACCAGGAGTAGGAGCTGTGGCCCTGGGGCCTTGAGTCCATACTGAAGAGCCAGCTCCGCATTCTCTGCATACAGCAGCCCCAAGCTACAAATATACCTAGAACACACCCCCACACACACGCACCTGCTCCCTGTTATAAATAAGCTAATAACTCTCAAACATAGATCTATACGACCTCAGACCAACAATTGAGCACAAACGCGTGTATCCGAATGCGGCGCGCCGACTGGGACCATGGGTTGTCTTTGTAGCGAAGCGTGTGTGCCCTTGAGTGTTCAGTGTTCAGGCCACAAAGCGTTTGTTCTAAATCTAAATAAATCCATCCATCTAAATCCATCTGAAAATGCTGCAAGCTTTGTGACTGAGTCAGTTAGCGGTTAGCATGGTGGCACCCCATACCAACAGTCCTAGTTTAAATGTTAAGTGTGTGTGTGTGTGTGTGTGTGTGTGTGTGTGTGTGTTCATGTGCACCTCGTGTGAACTGTGAACATGTTTTAATATTGCCACTAACATTTGTGTAAACATAGCCAGCCATCAAGGTGAACAATATTGCAAAAGTGTGTGATACTAAATGTCCCATAGCACCAGCTCCTCTAATGAAACAGGAAGCAACGCGGCAGAGTGAAGGTTGTTGTTTAATGAAACAGGAAGCAACGCGGCAGAGTGAAGGTTGTTGTTTAATGAAACAGGAAGCAACGCGGCAGAGTGAAGGTTGTTGTTTAATTAAACAGGAAGCAACGCGGCAGAGTGAAGGTTGTTGTTTAATGAAACAGGAAGCAACGCAGCAGAGTGAAGGTTGTTGTTTAATTAAACAGGAAGCAACGCAGCAGAGTGAAGGTTGTTGTTTAATGAAACAGGAAGCAACGCGGCAGAGTGAAGGTTGTTGTTTAATGAAACAGGAAGCAACGCGGCAGAGTGAAGGTTGTTGTTTAATTAAACAGGAAGCAACGCGGCAGAGTGAAGGTTGTTGTTTAATTAAACAGGAAGCAACGCGGCAGAGTGAAGGTTGTTGTTTAATGAAACAGGAAGCAACGCGGCAGAGTGAAGGTTGTTGTTTAATTAAACAGGAAGCAACGCGGCAGAGTGAAGGTTGTTGTTTAATTAAACAGGAAGCAACGCGGCAGAGTGAAGGTTGTTGTTTAATGAAACAGGAAGCAACGCGGCAGAGTGAAGGTTGTTGTTTAATGAAACAGGAAGCAACGCAGCAGAGTGAAGGTTGTTGTTTAATGAAACAGGAAGCAATGCGGCAGAGTGAAGGTTGTTGTTTAATTAAACAGGAAGCAACGCGGCAGAGTGAAGGTTGTTGTTTAATGAAACAGGAAGCAACGCGGCAGAGTGAAGGTTGTTGTTTAATTAAACAGGAAGCAACGCGGCAGAGTGAAGGTTGTTGTTTAATTAAACAGGAAGCAACGCGGCAGAGTGAAGGTTGTTGTTTAATTAAACAGGAAGCAACGCGGCAGAGTGAAGGTTGTTGTTTAATTAAACAGGAAGCAACGCGGCAGAGTGAAGGTTGTTGTTTAATTAAACAGGAAGCAACGCTGCAGAGTGAAGGTTGTTGTTTAATTAAACAGGAAGCAACGCGGCAGAGTGAAGGTTGTTGTTTAATTAAACAGGAAGCAACGCGGCAGAGTGAAGGTTGTTGTTTAATTAAACAGGAAGCAACGCTGCAGAGTGAAGGTTGTTGTTTAATTAAACAGGAAGCAACGCGGCAGAGTGAAGGTTGTTGTTTAATTCAACAGGAAGCAACGCGGCAGAGTGAAGGTTGTTGTTTAATTAAACAGGAAGCAACGCGGCAGAGTGAAGGTTGTTGTTTAATTAAACAGGAAGCAACGCGGCAGAGTGAAGGTTGTTGTTTAATTAAACAGGAAGCAACGCGGCAGAGTGAAGGTTGTTGTTTAATGAAACAGGAAGCAACGCGGCAGAGTGAAGGTTGTTGTTTAATGAAACAGGAAGCAACGTGGCAGAGTGAAGGTTGTTGTTTAATTAAACAGGAAGCAACGCAGCAGAGTGAAGGTTGTTGTTTAATTAAACAGGAAGCAACGCGGCAGAGTGAAGGTTGTTGTTTAATTAAACAGGAAGCAACGCGGCAGAGTGAAGGTTGTTGTTTAATGAAACAGGAAGCAACGCGGCAGAGTGAAGGTTGTTGTTTAATGAAACAGGAAGCAACGCGGCAGAGTGAAGGTTGTTGTTTAATGAAACAGGAAGCAACACGGCAGAGTGAAGGTTGTTGTTTAATTAAACAGGAAGCAACGCGGCAGAGTGAAGGTTGTTGTTTAATGAAACAGGAAGCAACGCGGCAGAGTGAAGGTTGTTGTTTAATGAAACAGGAAGCAACGCGGCAGAGTGAAGGTTGTTGTTTAATTAAACAGGAAGCAACGCGGCAGAGTGAAGGTTGTTGTTTAATGAAACAGGAAGCAACGCAGCAGAGTGAAGGTTGTTGTTTAATGAAACAGGAAGGAACGCAGCAGAGTGAAGGTTGTTGTTTAATGAAACAGGAAGCAACGCGGCAGAGTGAAGGTTGTTGTTTAATGAAACAGGAAGCAACGCGGCAGAGTGAAGGTTGTTGTTTAATGAAACAGGAAGCAACGCGGCAGAGTGAAGGTTGTTGTTTAATTAAACAGGAAGCAACGCGGCAGAGTGAAGGTTGTTGTTTAATTAAACAGGAAGCAACGCTGCAGAGTGAAGGTTGTTGTTTAATTAAACAGGAAGCAATGCGGCAGAGTGAAGGTTGTTGTTTAATTAAACAGGAAGCAACGCGGCAGAGTGAAGGTTGTTGTTTAATGAAACAGGAAGCAACGCAGCAGAGTGAAGGTTGTTGTTTAATTAAACAGGAAGCAACGCGGCAGAGTGAAGGTTGTTGTTTAATGAAACAGGAAGCAACGCGGCAGAGTGAAGGTTGTTGTTTAATTAAACAGGAAGCAACGCGGCAGAGTGAAGGTTGTTGTTTAATTAAACAGGAAGCAACGCAGCAGAGTGAAGGTTGTTGTTTAATGAAACAGGAAGCAACGCGGCAGAGTGAAGGTTGTTGTTTAATTAAACAGGAAGCAACGCGGCAGAGTGAAGGTTGTTGTTTAATGAAACAGGAAGCAACGCGGCAGAGTGAAGGTTGTTGTTTAATGAAACAGGAAGCAACGCAGCAGAGTGAAGGTTGTTGTTTAATGAAATAGGAAGCAACGCGGCAGAGTGAAGGTTGTTGTTTAATGAAACAGGAAGCAACGCAGCAGAGTGAAGGTTGTTGGTTCAAATGCTGCAAACCTGCCTGACTGGAGGCATTTAGTAAGGGTTTAGTGAGGCCGACCATTTAGTGTGAATGCCTACATTAAGTATCTTTGATCTTATATCGGCATATATGTACTGTACATGTAAACGAAGAAACATTTTATTTTCTATAATAGGGCCCCTTTATTTATTTTTTATAAATATTCTACAAATATTACAAATGTGCACATAGTGTGTTTTATTTATAACTATGTAACACTTTGTCTGTGTGTGTCCAGTCTGCGTAGGGAGGGCTACACAGTGCAGGTGAACGTCAATGACTACCTGGACATCTACTGTCCCCATTACAACGACAGCCAGCGCATGGTGGGCACCGGTGAGCAGTACATCCTCTACATGGTCAGCTACCGTGGGTATCGAACCTGCGACCCGCAGCTGGGCTTCAAGAGGTGGGAGTGTAACCGGCCCCACGCCCCCCACGCACCCATCAAGTTCTCAGAGAAGTTCCAGCGCTACAGCGCCTTCTCGCTGGGCTACGAGTTCCATGTTGGACAGGAGTACTACTACATCTGTGAGTGAAACCACACGGCTGTCCTGTCCCACACCACACGTGCTGCTGTAGGTCCTCTCATTAAACAATACATTACTGTCTGACCTTGCTAGCCCATAATTCAGTCACATGACAGTAGTAGCCTTACGAGGGCTCTCTGTGAGCTGAAATGTGTTTGCGTGAAATGTGTGGTTGTTTTTGTATTGTTAGATGATAGTCAATTCTGATTGGCCAATAAACACATTCTGAGGTCTGATATTTCTGAATAATAAGCTAAGCTGCTGTTTGACATCTAATCATATCACTCCACATTTGAGAAGTGTGCTGCATTTTATAGATTTTTAATCAAATTAACTCCTTAAAGGGATAGTGCAGATTATTGGACATAAAGTCCTATGAACTCCATACCAGTTCTAGAGTGTATGGGGAGCTGACTTGCCGATCTATGAGTCCCGTGGGCGGAGCTCTAGCTTGATCTGAGTGGAGAAAACTAGTGCCGGCGGACATTCTAGGGTCACGGAGTTATCAAGTTTGACTCCTAAAGAAAGCATGCATGTGTTATGACATCTCATTTCAACAATAAAACCGCAGTCTTGCTGTTGATCAGACTGCGCTATTTATTGGCACTACTTTCTGGCTCCGCACTGCATTCGCGGTGGTCACTAACACTGTGTACAGGTGTTTCAGACACAGCGCGCTCTGTAAACAGGCTACTAAAACATACTAAACATGTCTGACTATGAAAGCGATGAAGATATGCCGTTTACGCCAGATTTGAGGGGATGTCTTTATGAACCTGAATACACAGATAAGGAGCTTTGTCAGATCGACCTAGAATGGGCAGAGAGAGAGAGAGAGAGGCGGAGCAAGAAGATGCAGATCAACAGAGTTGGAGAGCTACTGCTGCCGAGTAGCCTATATTAGGCTATGTATTTTTATTTATGTTTTAACTGACAACATTTGTTAGATTTAGGTACTATAGTCTCTCGTACCATGGGATTTGGCGCAGCAGTGCTGTGTTTTCCTCTGCTCTTGATGTGGAGGTAAATAATTATTTTATAGGTGAAATGAGCACCGTACACTCAATTGTTTTATCCTCGCTGGCTTTGTGCATCCGCGGCAGTCACTAACTTGGCTATGTATTTATTTAGGTAGGTGTTTCAGACACAGCACGCTCTGTATGTCTGTAAACAGCGAGGCAAGTTGACAAAATGGTACGCACTTATGATTTTCCAGGCTGTAGCAATCAAAACCTTAGTCATACTGTATTCCATCATTTCCCTGTCATGGATCATGCCCATAGACAACTCTGGCTTGTTGCAATAGGGTTGAGCTTCAACACAAAGCAAGCGATGATTAAAAAACTTTGCGTGTACGGTGCTTATTTCACTGAAAAGGATTATTTACCTCCACGTCCAGGGCAGAGGAAAACCCATGTAGCCTACTGAAGAGCACTGCTGTGACCATGGTAAGAGAGACTACAGTAGGCTACCTAAATCTAACAATGTTGTCAGTAAAAAAAAAAAAAAAATACATAGCCTATATACTCCCGGTAGCTCTCCAACTCTGTTGATCTGCGTATTTTCTCTCTCTTCTCTTCATCTTCTCTCCTCTCTCTCTGCCCATTCTAGGT
Organism: Poromitra crassiceps; assembly: GCF_964638095.1. Classification (NCBI taxonomy): domain Eukaryota; kingdom Metazoa; phylum Chordata; class Actinopteri; order Beryciformes; family Melamphaidae; genus Poromitra; species Poromitra crassiceps. The sequence goes on from NC_139623.1 coordinate 13,668,418, forward strand.
CGAGGTCTAGGTCTAGTTCCTCATCTGTGTATTCAGGTTCATGAAGACATCCCTTCAAATCTGGTGTAAACGGCATATCTTCATCGCTTTCATAGTCAGACATGTTTAGTATGTTTTAGTAGCCTGTTTACAGAGCGTGCTGTGTCTGAAACACCTGTACACAGCGTTATAGTGACCACCGCGGATGCAGTGCGAAGCCAGAAAGTAGTGCCAATAAATAGCGCAGTCTGATCAACAGCAAGACTGCGGTTTTATTGTTGAAATGAGATGTCATAACACATGCATGCTTTCTTTAGGAGTAAAACTTGATAACTCCGTGACCCTAGAATGTCCATCGGGACTAGTTTTTCTCCACTCAGATCAAGCTAGAGCTCCGCCCTCGGGACTCATGGATCAGCAAATCAGCTCCCCATACACTCTACAACTGGTATGGAGTTCATAGGACTTTATGTCCAATAATCTGCACTAT